>NW_009232798.1:0-13069 GCF_000690835.1 Fulmarus glacialis
GGGGGCGGGAATTAACACTTAGTAAGGTATCTAAAAGATGCCTTTCTAAAAGATGAGATATTTGAAATCACCAGTCAGGCCACAATATTTTTAATACTGCAAGTTTCGTTGGCATCTCAAAATACTCCAGGAGAGAAAATCTAGTTTTTATGAACTCCTCTGCTTGTTTTTTTTGGTTTTGGGTTAGTTTTTGTGTGTTTTTATTTTGTATTGTTGTTGTTGGTTTTTCTCTCCCCCCCTAATAGTTTATGAACAACAATTGCTCCAGGGTCAAACATGCCCTCACTGTAGATCTCTAGATCAGAAAGTAGCTTGTACTTTTCAGGAGTTCTAACTGAAAGCTGTGCCAGACAAAAAAAATGAAGTTACTGTTTCACCTCAGACTAAATCACAAAATCCTGGCTATTTTCCAGATTCTCAACTGGCTGCAGCTTCTAGATAAGCTGGTTGAATGACTATAATAAATGCTTTCTGTAGTGTACAGACCTGTGACCCAGAGAACGTTGCTCTAAGATATTTGCTCCATCTAACCTACAAATACACTTTTTTTAATTGCTCATTGAGCAGAAAGGGGACAAAGAGACAGAAAGTGCTTGTGCATCAAATAAGTATATTTTCTGATTTGAGAGATACCAGAAAAAGTGGTATTCAACTATACATATTTAATATTACAATGCTAAAGTCAGCACAGATGAATATCACCCAGCAAACTGAGTGATTTCCGCCTTTCAGGAAATTTTTTAGAACATAATCCATTTTCACATTAAAGCCTAAACATCACTTTAGAGGTACATTGCTTGAATACATAGCATGCTTTAGTTTGTGGGTTTTTGGTTGGTTGGTGGTTTGGTTTTGGTTTTGTTTATTTGTTTGTTTGTTTTTTTAAGAGCCAAAGAGTTCACTTCAAAAAGCTCGGGGCCCAGTGACCATATGCACTTAAATCAGAGCAAATCCAGTCAATTCTACCTATAAATCAAAGTGTTACCAAATCTCTGTATTTCCAACAAAATTGGCTTTTCATTTTCTTACAAATACACAGTGACTAATCTGTCAAAATGAGCTTTCAAACTAATTTTCAGTCATTCACATCTAGTTACAGAAAGTAAAAGTTGAATCTTAACATTTACCTACACTAAAAGTTTATAAAATTTATAGGTAAAAAATTTCTGCTTGAAGGGCAATGATCAGAGTTAAAGCGGGGTTTTTGCATACTTACATGAATTTCTAACTAGCTTTCTGCATTAGCTGAGGTTTCATAAAGTGAAGATTTCGGAATGCAACTTGACACTACGTGGAATTCAACGATTAAAACTAATTAATGGATTTGGGGCTGGGGGTGGGTTGGGGTTTTGTTTTTACTTTGCATTAATCACTTTTGTAAGTATAAACATTCAACAAATTAGTATGTTCTACAGTACACATTCTCAACATTTTTAATCTTACCAAGTACTTTTAGCTTCATTTGCTGATTTCTTTTGTCAAAAACCTCAAGTGCACACTGAATTTTAAACATCACTGGCTTTCCACTTTTTGAAATCATAATCAAACAAAACAGTCAAGGTGAATGTCTCTAATTTAGCATGTGTCTGACCAATACATTTACATTTGTAGTCATTACTCATGCCATCTGGCTTGATGTGCTCAATAGTAAATGAAAAAAATTCCGTTGCATTATTGATTTTAGATAGTTGATGACTTTCTTCTCCCTGAAACTGTCAATGTCATAGCTTTACACTTCATATTTTTTGTACTTCACAGAGAGTCATTGCCAAATATTGCCACATAAATCTTATTACATTTTCCAACATACTTGTTTGGCTCTCTAATAGAGAATTTACACTATTCAAGAAGAGTTTAGAAAGCAGTCTGCTCTGTTTCATCAAGACTTCCTGCTGTCAACAGCAACAACCGTGCAAGAAGTTACTTCTACTTTGATTGCTGCACTGTCAGTTATAATTAACTGGGTTTGCTATGCTTTAGCATTTGTTCTAGCACAGGGGGATACATTATTCATATAATATATAAACTACCTAAATATCCTTCAGCTTGCAATGTGCATATTTCATGGGATGGTTTGGTGACATCCATTGGTTTTGACAGCAGTACCGTTCCATATTTTAAGTATTTCTAACTGTTTCACAATGCAGTTTCAACAAATCAACACCAGGAAACTGAACAGGATTGTCCAGAACCAGAAATGTTTGGAAATAGCTTTTTACTGCTCAAAGTAATGTATGCCTCATCTTGAGACTCAGGACCTAGTTATTACTTTTCTGCTGCCTGCATTGATGATCTTCATGTCTCCTCATTCTGCCTTAATCTTTTGACCACGAGTACTGGCTGAGGACAGTGCCAAGACAAATCCCTGCAAACACACACCAGCTATGACCGATTTGGTGACACCTTCAGTTTGACAATGAGTTTTCTTCTAAGACAACAGTAAAGGATAAGAGGTTGTTTGGTTTTTGGTTTGGTTTGGTGTTTTGGGGTTTTTTTTTGGTTTTGGGGGGTTTTTTGGGTTTTTTTTGGTTTTTTTTTTTTTTTTGAACTCAACACACTTCACTGGCTTCCACAATAAAATTAGTACTCAATATGTCAATTTTCAAAAAAATCCAAGGTCTTTCTCATTTCAGGTTTTAAATTTGGATTTGTCATGTATTTCTATTCATGTAAAAAGCATTGCACAGCTGTTATGGGTAGAATGAAATAAGTTTCTGGAGGCTTGATATTTTCATTTATGTATACAATATACATATACAAAGTAAATCAACTTTTGTATGGCTTTGAGTACTTCCCTAAGAAAGCATAAGTAATTTGATTCCCTACTAACATTCATTATAAAAAAAAAAAAAAACACTTCAGTTTTCATGTTTAACCAAAATCACTTTGGGTTCCAAAACTGAATTTTTGAACAGTTTGTTGAGTATAAAATAAGGTCTCAATTTTAAGTCTCAATACAGTGTTGAGCAATAATTCCACCCACTCAGCAAATTATTTTTATGAAGGTCTTAAACACATTTGTATGGAAAATATTACAGGCCTCATTTTTAAAGCAAAGTGCTTGCATAATTGTGAGCTTTATGCAAGGTGGGTAATTGTGCTTTCTTACTTCGTTCTGTATGAAGAGAACGACTGACCATTCTGCTCAAGTGCACTATGTTCTCACTATTGTTTAAATCCCAATGTATTCTAAAAGTACTGGGAATGGATTCTGGACAAGAAACTACTATTTTTCTGTAGTAGAATACAGAGATTTCAGATTAACCCCAAACCAAAGCGCAACTTGATTCTAGTTCTGCAATTAGCCTACTATCTTTCAAGTAGTTTTATAGCTCAATTTTCAACAGGCCTGCTAAGCTCACTTTTTACCTCTGTAACACAGATGTCCTCCCTTCTGTGAAGCACTTTGGTTAGTTTATTAATACTGTTGAGCCCTCAAGCATTTTTCAGAAACATAGTCTAAAGGATTGAAGAAAAGAGAGCAGAAATACAAAAAACCAGATGTGACATTACTAAGATCACAGGGAAAAAAAAAATGCAGAATTGGTAATAAATGCCGCATTGTTTGAATTCTTGTTTTGTGTACTATTTGATATTTTGCCTGTACTGTATTATTCTCTCAAGAGATTAAAATGCCTGCAGTCCTTTATGCAGTTAATTTTACCCAGGGTGCTTTTCTGAAAGGAAATACAGAAGAAGAGCATACAGAATGACACCGGTGAAAACAAAACTGGCTAGCCTTGTATTATTTCTCATATATGAATTTGAAAGCCTAAGCACATTTTACATTGATAGAGTATTCTTATAGTAAGATCAAAGCTAATGTGGAAGACAAGCAAGATGAAATGACAACATGGAAAGCCGAAGAAACAGCAGGTGCCACCAGAGAATCACAGCAGATGTACTGCTGAACACTTCCAGCACTTCCAATGTACCAAAACAACACAAGTATCTGAACTGTTTCAATTCAATTTTCTAGCATAATTTCACCAATTCAAAAGAGTCAAGTTGCTTAAGCTTTCAGTGAGGGCCCTAAATATACTCGGCCTTATACTAACTCACAAACATACTTTCAGAGAACTACATTACTTCCAGAAAACACTTGTATCAATACCTTTGAAGAAAAGGAAGAAAAAAAAAAAAAAAAAAATTCAGCTTTCAGGGATCATTATCTTTGTTAGCCATTCATATATAAAAATTCCTTAACAACAAAAACCCTCCAGACAGCAGGCCCTCCTCCCCCCACACAGCAAAAAAGCTCCCTCCAAACAAACCCAAAGAAGCCAGAAACAACACAACCCCCTCCAAATCAAAAAAAAAAAAAAACCAACCAACCAAACAAAAAACCACTCACTGGCAAACCCACAAAAAAAAAAAAAACAAAACACCCACCCACCAGAAAATAAGCTTCTGCCAAGATTTGTGGGTTTTCTTTTTATTCTGAAGTGAATGCATTTTCATCCCAAGAAAATTCATTAACCCAGCAAAAATTCCCTTCTTTTGTTTGAAAAAAAGATCTTAATAGTAACTAGGAAACACCTCTGTGAAAAGAAACAAGACTTATTCAACCAAATGACTAGGCACTGAGTGGAAAGGAGGAAGGCATCTTGGAAAAAGCTGTTTGTCTACATCATGCCTCTCATGCCAAGTCAGAATCCCCGTTTAAACTTTTATTACCTTCATAGCATATATCTGGAAACAGTTAATTTGATAATCGAGCCCTTTTTCTTGCCCTCTCTCCTCCAAAACTGGTTCATTATTTAAGAAACACAGGAACAGAAGAATATGATGCATGTTATTTGCAAAGGTCAATCTTCTACAGCTTTGACGGGAAAAGGATTAGAGCTGACCCATTTTTGCAATGAAGGAAAGCAGCACTGATACATTCCTACACCATGGCAACCACAATCTGCATTACCTACTTATTAAAAAAACACAAAGAATACCAAGTACCCATTGAAAGTTAACACTCTTATTAATATATGATTAATAAAAATGCTTTCTAATGCATACAAAACTTCTGCACATCTATCCTCGCTTTCAGTCAGTATCTCTACTCCCATTACAGATAAGAACATGAACAAAACCTTACAAGGGGAGCTACTCAATACAGTTACCAACTGTTCAAATAGTTCAAACTATTTTTTTCAAATAGTTCAAACTATGTTTCCGTATGGACACTTTCGTAGACAAAATTAAAGTTAAATTTTTATTCCAAAGCAGAAGAAAAATTAATAAAGCCTCCTCAGAAGTGATTATTAAAAGTAGCAGCCAAATCCCCTGTGGAGCAAAAAGAGCAACATTTTGATTCGAGACAAGTGAAGTACTGACCAAAATAACCAAGCATCCAATTGCAACAAATAGAACTTCAAATCTTTATGTAGTCTTCATATTTTCTCTCTTCAACTTTTAAATACTCTCCATAATTTCTCTTCAATAATTTGCATATATTTAATCCTTTCTCCTCTAGATATAAATACATTTAGCAAAACATGTTGCTAGGAATTACAAAAATCATTTATTGTTCTGTTGCCTCTGACACAAAGGCTTGAAAGATAGGAGTCCACCATGAAAACAGTATGGGGGAGAGGAAAAAAACCAACTTCCTGAGTAATTTGCTTTCATAAATATGTGTCTACCAGTCTAAATCAAATTTCAAAGTACGGCATACTCATGGTATCCTTCAAAGACTACAATCTTGATAATTGCTTAATAATCAAAAGTTATTAAACAAAAATTGACTGAGATACACACATTTAAGTCTAGCAACTTGATTCTGCTTGATGTTGAAGAAGCAGGCAATGTAACTGCTTAGTCAATACCAAATATAGTATGGCAATGATGTGATTTTAAACCTGAGTATTAGTTTATCTTTGTGCACATAACCCAAAAGCATTATGTTCTGTATTAAATGGCACAATGATAAATACATATTAATGTTCTGAAGATTTGTCCTCCCTGGCTTTTGGGTGGTTAACAGTTTTAGTAGAAAATCAACATTAAATATTGTGACACATTTAGTCACGTTCATTTCCAACCCTCATGTAACATTTATGTGACCAACCAGTACTCAGAGTACATAATACTAGTAGGTGAGAGGTGGTACAGAATGAGGATGCCACCCCCACTGAGACAGGCAGATATTTATAGTAAAGCTATACTACAAATTCCAATGCATATTTATGTGTGAATGGATCTACATAAGGCTCTTCTAGACAGAACTTAATAAAATCTAGATCTTAAAATCTTAACTAGATCTTAATAAAATGCACACTACTAACTCTTTTAATAATTTTCTGATTCTCAGATAATGCTGAAACTACTCTTAAGGGATCCTTAATGCAAAGGAGTCTTATGAAGCATAAGGAACGTATTTTTGCACTTTGCTTTTTTTATACTTTTTATTAGTTATATTTACTTTTAACAGTCTAGAGGAACTACATGTGCACATCACACAGCATTCCTCTACAATAGCATGAATAGAACAAGAGTCAAACAAAATTAGAAGTTTACATTGAAATAGTTTTAGAAAAAAGTTCTAATTAATTTGATCTCAACTACAGCATATTCAAGTTATAAGTCACCTAAGACTGTACAAATAGCTTCTAACACACTTTATGATTCTGGAATTATGGTTTACAAGACATCTTTGACATTAAAAAAAACAGAAGGATGTTTATTCACGCCATAGTTTCTACAGAAGCAAACCTCTTACTCTCTGTAAAATTCCAAGTCGACTATTCAAGGCCAAGCCCAGGAAAAGAAATAAAACATCTGATTGATGTTTTATGATTAATCATTTTGATTAACGATTCTATGAATTGTCTTTATCAAAACCATCCAATCTCCCAGTTGCCTTTATCTGTGATTTCTACGTGCTTGTCTACATATAACTCTTCTCCTGCCTGGACTTCTCTCCTATGTGTGTTATGAGCCCTTCAACGGAGTTGACTAAGATGGTAGAAGTAGGCTTTCCTTATTATGCTTAACTAGTGAGTAACTTAACAGAGGCATCGCCACTGAAGCAAACAAGTGGCAGAAGAGGAAAGCAGTCTGATGTTTAGGACAAAGAAAAGAAATATGGAATGAAAATAACAAGAGTCTGAACAAACCTTTATCTGATAGGAAAAGGAGCAGCAACAGAAGACCAGCAGCACACAAGTACCAGTACCTCTCTGAGGTGTTACAGAATCCCATCAATACTCACATCATGAGAATACCGATCACAGTTTGGAATACAGGAAATGGACATACATCTATACGAATAGTATTTTTCAACTATTATTCTGTTCTTGTGTGGAAAAAAGCGATTTCATCATCACTCCCGTTATCAGTAAAAGTTGGTTTGCTTTGTTTCATGCTTGTATATACTCTGAAGTCTGCAATATAAAATTTGAACCCTGTTACTGAAATGAGGTTGACCGACATAAATGATTTGAAAGAGTCCTATCTTCCCTAATCAGTCCTCTTCCATGAACTAGTGGAGTCTCCAGGATAATTCAGATCTCTTGGGATCCCTAGAAATGCACACTTTCACAGTAGCAACCTACAATGCTGCCCAGAGCCTCCACACGCTCCTCCTGTACGCTCCAACCATCTCTTTTACCTTCTCCTTCACAGTTGCAAGCACATGAGAAAGCTCTCAGGGAGAGCTGAAAGCTTGTTTCCACTATGTCCATTTATTTCTCAGAGGTAGTAAGACCCATTTATTTAACACACCACCATCACTCCACTTTTCTCCATGCAGTAAATACACAAGTACATTTACAGTTCGGACAAGAGAAAACCATTCATGTTAGGGCTTCTTTCCTTCTGACCGTATTAGAATAATTCTTACTCTGTGTTGCAAATGCTCATGAAGAATACATTTTATATTTACTTCCTCTGTAAATTTTGTTTTACATACGCAATAGTAGTAGTAAAAATAGTTCTACAAAATAATAAAAAAAAATAGAAGAAGGAGATCATCAATAATTGTGACCAGTGAAAATTACATTAACAATTCATAGAATAATATGTGTGTTTTAGGGGCTGTGTCCATCCATAAATGAAACCACAGAGAGTAAAAATCATATTGCAAATATCTGTATTTATCATTTCTTACTGATGTGAACGAGGAGTATTCTTATTTGATATATTTCAGGTTCCAGTCAAGTTCTCCTATCAGGAGCTGAAATCAAGTTAGATCTTCCTCCCACTGTTCCCCAAAGCCGATTATGAATCTTGTACAGAAACGCGTGAGGGCAAACCAGTCTCAGTGACATGATTTGAACACCTTTGATCACAATATATGTGACCTTGCAATTGCAGTTAGGAAAAAGTCCTTTCAAGTGCTTCAACTGTCAGTGGAAGAGGCCACAAAGAATAACACACTGAAAAAAAGAGAACGCAATCCTCTCTCCTTTAACTGTATAAGCCACTAAAGCTGTTAGATGTGACTAAATTCCTAAAGAGCAGACACAGAAGACTGTGGTTAGGTCCCAAATAGAAAGTTTATTTTTAAGGTCATTTATCACTCACTAAAATTAGTCTTCCTTGAAGTTAATGTTTTTAGATAAAACCAAGGAAGCTGTCAGTGGTATGGGATGTTACTATAACTCTCTACCTATTTTCTAAAGCTACAGTAATAGGGTTTCACAGAAGTATGAAAGGCAATGAAATTGGGTTTACTATTTGTTTTACTTGCTAGGGTTCCTGGCAATAAATAAAGAGCAATCCTTTTAGAACAGTTATCTGGTATACTTGTATCCAACAGATTATTTTTAAAAAGAACTCTGCACGTTTTAAAGATATAAAAGCAATCTATACTAGCTTTAATTGCTTTATATTTCCTAATTCACCAGACGTTCACATTAGACTTTTCATGCTAGACATACTTCAAAATTTTGATCAGCGCAGAAAAGCCACCTAGACTATTTGGTAAAAGATAACTATTAATTTCAATTGGTCAGAACAACTTTTTTTCTAGAAGGGGAACGCAGTTTCAGAAACAAGAAAACAAATCAATTTCTTTTTAGTCAATAATATAGGTGGGATACAATAGATTTAGGCACACACTTTTAAGATACCAAGTGAAAATAACAAAATAGGGTATTCTGCTATGCTGAGTATTCTATCGAAAAAGAAAGTTGAAACAACAATCAAATACTTTTCCTTGCCATGAATTCTTAACCTGAAGTCTTACCTCAATTTGACTTCAATTTTGCAGCCAAACCCCTGCCCAATTATCAGCTGGATATCTTTGTGACCAAATAAGTTTGTCTGTAACACGTATGATATTGTACAATATCATTTAAGTCCACGCTGAAATAGAAAGCAGCAAGAAAGTCTGATTCATACAGTCCTTTAAATAGTAACTATATATTTCTAGGGAACAAATATAACTCATTGATCTAATAGCATATTACGCGAGAAAATACAAATACATTTTCCTTAACCGTTTTTTCAAGCCAAATTTAACTACAGCTCTGACTTGCATCTGGAAAGAAAGAGATGAAAAATAGCTTTGATGTGACATTAGAAAGTAACAAAGAGGGAAAAAATGGCTCATATTTAGTCATTCCTTTATTTCCATTGGATGGACACCTATGTCATGATTTTAAATTCGTAAGAAAAGGAATTATTCCACTCATTAGAAAAAATTTTCCAATTACTTGCACTGCACATAGTAAATCCAAAGCTAATTTGCTAACATCAAAGATCATTAACCATATGCCAAGTCAAACCCAAAGGGCTCCTAATTAATGCCGAAAAACTGAGAAAGCAGGTCTGAGCTACTCTTCTGTATGATAGCAGCCTGAAAATTCACAGTGCATAATTCTGCTTTTGTCACTCAGTTTTTCCATTTACTTGTTGTAGGAGAAGCCGTTTTAATGCGCGCTGTTGCGTATGCAATACTAATTGAACTCAAAATATATCCTTTCCGACTGCTGGCTATTTTGCTGGGATGTGTCTGCATTAAAATCAACCAGGAGAGTGGGTGATTTAAAAATTGTTGGATTCCTGAGTTTAAAAGGCAGACTTTTCCATGGTGAACTCACTTAAAAGGCTTACCCCATCCTCATTACTGCATGAATTCTGTGCAGGTTAAACACACAGCACAAGCAGTAGTTCAACTGATTGGCTATTTTTTTTCTTCGACTTGACCTCTATAGCAATTTCACAGGTCTAAATCTATACTGTTAATGAAAAATTATACAGGCTATATGCATAAGTTTGACAATTGTATATGCAGACTTTGTTAGTATGTTGTGCATTTTTTTTTTTTCTTTCAAACAGTAAGGTCTCTTATCTAATACTGACTTCTGAAGTATATTTACTGTTTTTCTTTTTTTAAGCAGTAACTTTGTAAAAGATTTGTAGCCAAACTACAACATCATAGAGATTACACGTATAAAAGACTGAAGTGAATTTTGTACTTCTGTCAGAAGAAGGTATGTATTAAGTCATAAAGGCTACACTATGGGACCAACAACCATTTGGTTATCTTCGTAGTATCAAACTAAAGTAAAAAAAGAATTATGGTTTTTTAACTGTAAGCATTCTAAACAACACTTTACAAACGTATTTGACATCATTCTACAGTACACAGAACTACATGTGATATAAGAGTTCTTGATCTCCCCCCTATGGAACCAGAATAAATAACCAGTTTCCAAAGAGTTTACTAGACTAGATTTTATCATTTAAAAGATACAAAGAAGGAGGGAGACTTGCTACCATCATTTTATTGTCAGAAAACTGAGTAACAGAGCAGCTAATATGCCCACAGTCATAGATAGAATTTCTTAAGAAGGAAAAGTTACATTTGGTTGGGATTTTTAGCAGAGGATTGCTCAGATAAGCCTGGAAACAATCTCAGGTTGCTACATACTACAGACAGAACAGACAAAGGAGTTAGATAACTTTCTCCAGTTCAGGAACATCATAATTTTCTCAATAACATGAGTTAAAATAAACTTTTATCTCAGCAGATCCGATCTCTGCCTGCTCAGAGACTACATACAACTAGTATGTATGTAAAAAAAAAAACCAGCAAGACTCCAAGTAGCCAAATTCCTCTTGATGCCATCACCTTCAGAAAACACCTTATGAGCTAGATATAACAGGAGACACTGAGGGTCACTACAGATCTTTGAGATAAGTCTACTCTTGTTTAAGGTACAAGTTATTCAAGCAAGTTGAATTACAAGTTAGACCTGCTATACCTCTCTTTTTGAGTCAGTTAGATGATGCTCTCTCAATCAGATATGCTCACGCTTTGTAGGTAACACTTGGACCTCACATCAAGAGTTACCAAAGCTGATGGCACCTTTCTAATGTTTGCACTCAAGGTCCCCAGGCTGCTTGAACTATCAACATTGGGTAAAGAAATTTTTTTTTTCATTTTCACTAGGAGCGGTTGCAAATATTCTTCAGTTTGAACTCTCCTACTATAACTGGGATTATCGTAACTGTGCTAGGACTCTTACGTGTGATGAAGTTTACATTTCAACTTTCTTCGTGACTTGCATCAGAATGCGGTTAAACACTAATTTGCATACTGGTACTTCTACTTCTTACCTATGTGCTTGTTTTAATATCAAACATAACCATACTTTGCTGGTTTTGAAGGCACATTTGAAAATACATTTATTTGAACATTCCCTTAGAGATTACTTATGTATAAAACAGTAACTTCCTAGAACATCTAGATGTTAATTCACAACAGAAAAGTTGGAGAAGTCTAATTTCACTGTCTGAAATGTAACTCGATCACAGAAGATGAAACTTTGTTTTGTTTTCAGTAAAATATGAAACAAGCTTCTATTTTGCTATTACTCTGAAGTGTTGTCAGGATGGATTCATCCAATAAATGTTTACACACAGTTCTTGACAATAGGAACAAGTTCTGATTTCAGTCAATTAAATGACATGGTTTCTTTTTTATTTCAAACAAGACCAACATTCAGTCCACAAAATATAAAACCAAAGTGTTACTGGAATACTGTAGTTTCATTATTTTTGTTGGTTTTACTTATGCATATATGGGGGCTTATATCAGAGGCTTAAGAGTCTCTCTAAAAACTATTAATCTGCCAGATTCAAAACATTACCTGTTACTGCTCTTCCAAAGCCTTTTGTTTGTTTGGCAGGTGGGGTTTTTTGGGTGGTTTGGTTTTTTTTTTTTATTTGGGGTTTTGTTTTGTGGGTTTTTTGGGGGGAGGGGGGCATCAGGAAATACTATTACCTACTATTACCAAGTCAAGTAATCACACAACAGAAAAGAAACAAGTGATGAAGCCTTAACAGTTGTACCAATATGATAGTTTAATACTTCATGATCTTCTGTTTCTGTAGTAACAACATAAATGTTTCATCATAGGGCCTATAAAGAGAAAATTAAAAGATGTACCACAATTGCAACACCTCGCTTTAAAAGTACAAACAGATTGTATTTAACAAACTAAGAGTAACAAAGCTATGTTCAATACAGGAGCAGGTCCCATCTTTTCCTAGGCTTTCTTAAACACATTTATTTTATATTTCCAATTTTCCATTACATAATTATTTGAGACCATCTCTAATGAAATATTGAATTGTTAGCAATCGAGTACAGTAACTTGACAAGAAGGGTGATTTTTTTTTTAATAATAGGCTCATAACAGCTTAAAAGAAATATGATTTTGAGCTACAAAACTCCGGGGATAATTTTGAAATAATGTAAGCAGCAGCTACATTACCAATCTCTACAAAATACACCAGCTAAGTAAAAATAATTATGTAATTTTCATTCACAACAGGATTCTTTCTAACACAGTATTTTGTCCTGAAAATTATACGCTTTATCTAAAACGTCTCTAAGTTTCAACTGATGAGTTGCAGAAAATTTATGTGATGTCACCGCATGTTAATTGATGCAAAATTGCTTCCTTTGTAAGAAATATTTACCCTGTTTTTCCATTAAAGAATTTAATAACTACCACTGAATTTCATCAGAAACTACTGTCCTGGTTTCGGCTGGGATAGGGTTAAATTTCTTCCTAGTGCTGTGTTTTGGATTTAGTATGAGGAGAATGTTGATAACACA
>NW_009232798.1:13443-33543 GCF_000690835.1 Fulmarus glacialis
CTCTTACCCTCCCGATTCTCTCCCCGTCCCACTGCGGGGAGGAGTGAGTGAGTGAGCGGCTGCGTGGTATTTGGCTGCCTGCCAGGTTAAACCACGACAACAACGTTTCACTAAAACATGTTGTGCATTAGTGTTTTATAAAGGTACATATTATTAAACTATTTTAATTCACTGATTTAGACTGGAGGCTGCAGGAATGAACTAGTGAACAATGAAACATTTGTGATTGATTAGAAGAGGCGGGCACCAGTCCTCTCTGGGTTTTACACCAGGCCTGCAAGTCACTATATGTCATTATGCCTCAGCTTCCTATTGAATCTCCAAAAAGAAATACCTCAAGAGAAAAAAAAATCCTTAGGGCTGAAGGAAAAAAGCCTTTTGTTTTGCAATGTAAATTAGCGGCTATTTCATTATTGCCTACTTCAGTGGAACCAGATTATCAAAACTTGGAAAAGCTAACCATTGATTTTTTCATTTAAAAAAACCCTCTGGTTACTCAGAGTTAAACATCATAACCCTGTAACACAAATTATGATCCAAAGCTAAAAACACTATACTATCTTGTGTACATATAAAATGACATAAAGAGACAAAGATGAGGTAAACACTATATATTTCAGAAAGATCCACATAATTTCAAACTAGAGCCTAGTAATGTTCTTCAGGAAGAACAACGGCAATTCAAAATGTATTTCAGTTCTCTCCTACAATTCTTCTTTGTAACTCAAAGGAAACACCCCTTGAGGAATACTGTTTTTAAGGAGTAGCTAATAACTATATTCATACTACATTTTATATTCACAAAATAAAAGATTCTTAATACTGTTAAAATTTCTAAGTTAGTAATATTAATTCCCCCCCCCCCATAAGTTTTAACTAGCCAGTATTTTAAAATTTATTGGTTGGAGACCACAGTTGGTTTTCAGTGTCTGCAGTTTTTTAATTTATATGATAGAAGTATTAACCTCAATGTGCTCAGCCCTTCAAGAAGAAGGCCCGTGAAAAGCACCAGGTAGCTAATTTTACCTCCCATCAGTGTCAACAGCAACACTTGCCATTATTTTAGCTGAGCATAGCTAGAGCATTATAAAGATGGAGAAACAGGTTTTCTTGGAAATATTTCCTACAAAGACACATCAGTACCTGAAAGGCACCATATTTCAGCCATACCATTTCCCCTACAAAACTCTCCAAAAAACGCTGACTCAACTGGTGCAAGGGCTTTCTGAAAAGGACTGCATCCATGGTAAAACTCTCCTTCAATTTATAGAATAGGCTTTCATGACAAAGTAATTGAAGTATAACAGCTTCTTTACCGTTTTGTGAGATTCTGAGTTGGATTTTTGGGGGGCGAGGGGGTGCAAAGGTAGAGGGAGACTGCTGCTGGAGTGGGTTTTGACTTTAGCATAAAGCTGAGAAACACAATAGGCAGGCAAATGCACACTGACTACCTTTAATAAAGCAAATAACTTCTTCCTGGTTTCACCCAGGCAGGCATTACTTGGACAGTACGGCCAGCTGTGGAAAATGTCATGGAGTAACAACTACCCCAAAATGATAGTTTGTGTAGGTTTGATTCAAGATCCATTTAAAATGCAGCATTTCTCTGCTCCTCAGTTAATTTCTGCAGATCATCTCTCCCTAATGTTTTTACCTCAAAAGACAAGGGCATAATCTTCTTTTTTTCTGCTTTTAAATAGCGTAACGCTTGATGCCTTGCTCTCTACAAGTTTTGCTCATTATCCTTCAAAGCACAGCTCTAATGAAACTGCTCAGATTATTACGTCAGCATTTACCAAAAAATATTTAGAAAGGTCATTTCCTAAGGCCAGTGGAATAATCCAAGAAGAAAACAAGGATTCTTTTTCATCAGTATGTCCCTCTCAGCATTTTTATGATGGAGTCCATCATTTCCATCACACATTCTGTTCATCCAAAACCTTTCTCCCTCATCCTCTTTCCATAAGTTCCTTTGGAGGGAAAAATAGCAGCATGACATTAAATGCCGTAAGGATAACGGGGATTCTAGTGCAGACAGACAAATTTAAGACCATCTGACAAGTTCGAGCACAGCAAAACAAAGATATGGGTACAATATCCCGTTCCCTTGGATCAGTTGCATTTGCATGACTCTGATCCTGGGTTGAAATCCATCCAGACAATACTCTATAGCTAAGACAAGAACATTTCTGACCTAATATTTCAACGCTAGTAAAGTATAAGAAAGTTGTAAACAGGCTCTTCTGCCATTTTACTGGAAGACTCAAGGCATTTATATTCCTTTGCTATTTGGATTAGAGAAACACATGCATACGACTTCATGTTTCAATTCTTCCTCTGTCTTATTTCTACGACTCTTCCTATAAATTTTATGGTCAGTCTCAAAGGAAACTCCAATACTATAACTCAGTCTTTTACAAAGTCACTTGTTTCCAGATGTCTATTTTTCTGTCAAGCAATGTTCCTCTTCATCCTTCACTACTTACCAGTTCCTCCAGAAGTGCTACTGCACTTTGTCTCTGTTACCTGTTGGAAATAATTCCACTGCATGACGACAGCTGTATTTCTGCAAGTTACATTTTCAGCACCACTTCCTTCTCCACACAGCATCTGAGCAGATCTTTCACACCCACTGCGAGAATCTCCAAATGCAGAGGTCCTAGACGTGCTGCTTCTCTTCAGAGCTGCATAAACAGTCAAGCTTAAACCATGGGATAGCAACAAACAGGACATGTTCCTTTGCGTCCCTATTGTTTCAGTTGTGCTTCTTTTACCAAGTTCTTCAACAATTCATACTTCAACTCATGCAGGAATTAAAGTCCAAAGTTACAGTCTTGCCTTCAGAGAAAAACATTTGTTTCTCTTTTACTGCAGTTCGTCCAACATACGTGGAAACCATGTGAATCTTTCCTGACACTAGTATTTAATATATATGACATCACTGAGTATCATAGCACTGTTAGAGAAATAAATGGGATTTCAATCTCCGTCTTTCTCACTCCATTACCTGCCTTCTCTCTTCCTCTTTCCTGAAGATGAACTGGTTTTCTATCCCTATTCCTTTCATCCTATAATGAAAGCTAAACCAGAAATATTTTCAACTCAGTTCCCTGAACATACGATAATTTAGTGATGCAGTTCTTTCCCGTGCATTTCCAAGACCTGTGGACTTGAAGCATACAATACTGCCTACTACATGGGAGGGGGGGGGGGGGCAAACAAAAAAAAAACCATTAAAAAAAAAACAACTTTCCTCCTAGCTAAAGCTAGGTTTGAAGGCAAAGGCATGCACATTGAATCTGAGCGATATAGAATGGAGCTGGGCAAGGACTGCAAGGTAGCACAAAGGTAGTACCACAGTACTGATGCACTGTAGCATTTTTACTATATACTACATCTCAATTACCTCCATCCTACTTTACGTTTCCCCTCAAGCGCTGCATCTTGTATCTACATTCCACTATCCCCCATATATCTGTATACATTCTGACACTGCTAGGGGAAATGTGAGAATTGTTATTTTCACATGGCAACATGTTTTTAATTAGAAGAGTACACTCTCCTTCCTGACGCTCAAAGGGCAGGCAGAGGAACAATTACAAGTACATTAGACTAAAAACTAACACAACATCAGTCATAACTGCCTGCTGCAGAAGAAATATGGAACCTTTTGGAAGTAACTCTGCAGGTGAGTAAGAAAGAAGGCAGGTAGGCACTAGACTGATCGATATATCACACAAAGTGAACACAATCTGGAAGGGTGGAAAACTGCACACAGGCTAGAACACATTCCTGCATGAGGAGTCTGGAGGGAGCTCCGTTTTATATGCTGCAGTTATCTCAAAGGGGCTAGTTTAATTTTGGAAACAAGAGGTCATCTAACATTATTATTTTTCATGTTTGACGTTAAACACTGGCTGTTCCTACACAGCTCAGCCTAAGAATCAAGTCTTAAATACTGATTTGGATCAAAATGTTGAAAGTGCTAATTGAACTGGCAAAGATACAATGCTCACAATTAAAAGATGTCTCCATTTGGTTAGTGGCCAGATCCATAGCTGGAATAAAGTTGCAGATGCCAGCTGATGATCTGAGCTAGTTCCACTCTGAAACACAGTACTGCATTTCTTTCTTATACACTGGAGGGGACTACAGTGATTCTTACATTGCAGCGCAGTCACTGACCTCAGATAGTGGCTTTTAAATGGGGAGTATTGTTTTCTTCTTTTCTCAGTGGCACAGATTCAGCCACAATTTAAACATTAAAATATCCAGATTCCGTTTTCAACAGAGCCGTCCTTCAGCTATGATGTACAACTCTTCCTGTTGACATGCAATGTCCAATTACTTACAGATACACACTTTATTCTTTTGAGCTGCCTATTGAATTCTAACAGAAATTGAAGTACAGCCTTGCCATGCCTGTATTACTCACTTTTGCACATTAGAAGGCACATTGTTAAGTTGATCAGTGTTTTGATTGGTAATTTGATGAGTACTGGGACATTCAATTATCGTTTTCACTACTCAAGTTATGCAGAGGACTAGCAATATCTGATGAATGACTCTCTAGCAAATATTAAGAAAAACAAAAGGAAAACAACTTTTAAAGCATCAAAGGCTTAAAATGTTCAAGTGACAAACAAACTAGAGTTGTTAGAGATGTATCTGGGACACTGGAGATTTCACAGGTGTCTCACAACTACTATAATAACCATTCAATATCCATGAAGGGAAGACAGATCATTCAGAAAATAGAAAGAAACCCCACAAACTTGAAAGCAGAATGCCTTTTATTTCACAGAACAGAGATGGCTGAGATGGCCATCAGATGGCTCTCAGAAAGATAAAAGGAAGTTAAATCAGACTGCTTAGTATATCTGAGCACCCTTGTGTGTTTGGCAGCAGGATGCCATAAAGTGGGGACAGTGAGAACACACGGTTAATTCCTAATAATAGAAAGTTATAAGGCTGCTGAAGAACAGTATCCTTACTGTCAAAAGTAAAAGGGGAAGTGGGCAAAGCCTGAAAGATTACTCCCGTAACACGAGTGACAGTCACTCTGATCTGTATCAAGAGTCTGCCTTTTCTCCTCATAGCCCCAGAATCAAGTAAACAAGATGCATGAACTTTTTCCATAGGTCCTGAACCTATGGAAAAGAACAGCAGAGAAAATATGCTAGCATGTTGAACAAAAAAGGAGACAGATCTGTATATTATGCATTCCACCTTTATTGTTTTTTCGTAGACTTTAAATCAGGTGTGCATTAGCAAAAAAAGGCTTTAAAGAAAGAAATAAAAACTATGATTCACTGTATGTCAGTATTTGAAGGATCTAAATCATGAAACAAACTTAAGTAAAACCTCATACTTATGTACTTCTAGTGGGGGATAATTGAAAACAACAAGAATTAAAAAGCCAACCATCTTTCACACAAGAAGCCTTAACCCAGTGAGATTTTCCATTTTAGAGAAATTAGAGCTAAATAAAAAAGGCCAAATTGAAAAATAATCTGTAACCACCTTGTCTACAAATGACAGAAGAATTCTCCATCCAAAACGTCTTTGAGTGTTGTCTTGGTTCTATCTTTGCTAAACTGCAATTTCTTATTCTCTTTCTTGTTCTCTTTCCATACGTGCTAGGAGGATGCCCCTAGGGGCTTCATGATATTCTAAGAGTCATGGTGATCCAGTGGACTCAGTGGATGGTACAATGACTCCAAAGATGTCAAATAGGTGTTTTTGTTAGTAATTACTGAAGGTGATCAAATAATTGATTTAAAGCTACAGTCTGTTACGAGTTTTACTCCAGTGGAATCCTGCCAAGCCAGTTAATACTCCCAGGGCTACATGCCTGCTGAAGAAGGCAAATTTCTGTGACCTTGACCCATAGAGACTGCAAAACAATAAAATTTTGGTGGTTTTTTTTTTTTTTTAAGCTAAAATACCTTGGTCCGTGGTCCTCCCGCATTGGTAAGATGCACTTACAAATCTGTTGCTATTTCTTATAACAGAGAAAGTTCTATATTGTTTGTTCCACCAGTATTTTGAAACCAGGTATCAAACTCAGCCTTACATACACTGTAGTACAGGCACTTTAGCTGCTCAAAATGGTTTCTGTATATAAAAGGAAGTCCTTTACTCAGTATCACAAAAATAGCAATTCAAACCAGAAGCGGGCAAAGGACTGGTGTGGTGTGAGGATCTATAAATAGATTCACTTAAGGCTTAAAGTTTATTTATTCTGAAATCGATTTCGTTGAAGTATCCCATGGTCACATGGGAAGAGGTCTATAGTTGTGAACACAGTGGTCTTGTGAACATGGCCTGAAGTTTTAAAATGTCTAAGCAATTGTTAAGCAAACCAAGATTAAGGGTGAGACAGAACACGTTTCTAACACTGTAATATCCATTTAAGTAATCACTTCATTTTTAAAGTGTTGGTGAGTTGTTGGGATTTTTTGTTTTTGTTTTGTTGTTTGGGTTTTTTTTAAGATTAATCTTTAAAAGATTGCATCTTGATGTTGACTGTGAAGAGATAGAGATACAGAGATAGATAGATATATGTTTTCATGTATTACTGAAAAGAGTTATTTTCTTCTATTATTCCTGTTTCCAATTCCAGTTTCCTGGAAGACAACTGAACCTCCAAAACCAACCCCCACTCCTTATACATATCCCAGGTTGTGGCAACAAACATTCATTATACAGGTTTAACCAGGGAGAATTTCAGTTTAGTTTAGCCAGAAATGTACCAAAACCACCAATTCATTTATTTTTATACCATTCATTTTTTCCAACACTCCAAATGAAGCTGTAATGGAAATCCAGATGATCTGAGTATCAGGTATTTACACTAGCATATTAAGAATGATCCTTGGACTAGTGCCCAGCTGAAAACCCAAATCAAATGAAGCAGTAGTGACACTAACCATGTCCAAAAACACCCATAGCTGCTTTTTATGAAGGCAGGATTTAATCCATTTTTCCACTTAAATCAATTTTTATATCTTAATTCCCACACAGGCTTTTGGAGGAAGAGAATAAAGGAAAGCAAATAGAAAAAGAAATCTTCCCACTTTCATCCTCCACACAAATAAAAATTTGAAGTCTAACACAGACCACTTTATCAATTCCAAATTATTTCAATTGAAAACAAGGCTGCAAGGCATAGTAATATGGTAAAAGAATGAACACTGTTCTTTGCTCCAGTCACCTGTCTTGCAAAAGCTAGTACTACTATTGTTTGATACAATTTTATAGATCAATATAATGTAATCCCAGTGGCTTCTGTAAGTATATATCCTAATTGTTGACTGAAAGCTTCCATTACTTTACTCTCTTCCTTTAAGGAACAGTGTGCTATAATATGGGTCAAAAGGCTAAAGTACTGCAACAAGAAAATAATCATGAAAATATCCATTCAAAGACAGTGTTAAATCCTCAGCCATTTTAAATCAGCATAAATACAAACATATTAGTCATAGGAGGTTACTATTCCTATTCTTTCTGTAATTATAGTACAAGTACAGTACGGCAAGAGCAGCAACTCTCAAGAAAGCAAGTAAGTAGTGAAACGCATATTGATTAAATGTAGAGTTATCAGTTTATAACAACTGATACCTGTCCAAAGGAGAATATATTGCCTAAGTTTTATTAACAATTTTTTCCCATAATACCATTGCCTTGTCATTTATGTAGTTCCGTATCTATGATCACAGATCACTTTTTTAATGCCTTGTCATCTCTGTATGTAAAAGCTGTATGAAGACTTTGTCATTCATTATCAACGGTAATACAGAGAAACCTTGAAGCCCCTACCCCAAGTAGTGTAAGCATGATTTTTTTTTTTTTTTTTTTTTAAATCTTTTGCCTCAGTTTATTTCTTTTTATTATTATTACTCAAAAGCAGATGCAGGATTCTGCTCATCCCACCTATTGGTCCAATCATGCTTGAAACGTGATTTTACAAGCCTAGTCATTTTCAAGAGTGCAACTAACATTTTTAGCATGGATTTAGAGGTTATATGGAATGCTGCCAGTTTATAAAAGGATTTGAGGCCTGAAAAGATTCAGATCTTGAAGTAGATTTGGAGGGGTATCTGCCATGCAAGCTTTGCAAAAACTTCAGAGCCAGTTAAGAGGAGAGTATGCAAAAGCCCCCGCTCTTTCACATACATAAGAGTTGTTTGGAACAGCCCTCCGGATGTGTCAAATGCTGCTGCAACAGATGACACTGATCACCCAGCCTAGCTAGGAAACACCCACCGAGATAAGAGATTGCTGAGTAAGCATTTAACACAACACCAATTTCTCAAGTTACTTTTTCAGTACTGTTAGGCCTATGCCATAAAGGCAGCAACTAATGGGTATTATCAACATAAATATAATATTCTGTTGAAATACAAGGAATCTACAGAAAGTTGTCATCTTTTTTACACTGAAGAGCAAGACTGTCCAACCGAAAGACTGCAAAAGTGGAAGCTTGCAGAGTAATTCCAGGTTAACGTATTTGCCAGAAGCAATGCTTGTCTCCAGTATAATTTCTTGCATTTGAAGGAAGTGGCAGGATATAAAAAAATTAAAGCCCAACGTTATCTGTAGAAATAATTTGATGTTTTTATCTGCAAAAGGTGTATCCATATTTGATGCCTTAGCTGTTGAAATAAAAATTCAGCTGCTTTGAACCACTTCACTCTATACAAGCAGAAGCATACATATCTATTCAAGCCACTGAGAAAAGATAGCCAAAAATCAATTTTTCATACTTCATTATGTGTCTACAACTAGAAATCCTTTACACAGAGGCACATACACTATACATATTTATGTATTTTCCCTTGAGCGAAAAAGATCTTTTTTACATTCAAAAAAATACACTGATGGAATTGGAAACAATTTTGCAGTCTTTAGTTTCTTTTTATCAGCACCCACAATGATGTTGTGGCATCTTCTTCAGATGAGACTTTCCCACTGCCACTCTTTTTTGTTAAATTAACAAGAAACAGGTAAGAATTCTCTCCATCCTCATTAGTGTATGGTAAGTAATGAGCACTAGGGAGATTTACACACACACACATACAATCTATAAAACAGTGTTATCTGTAGAACACTGAAAGATTTACCCTTAAGTTAGCATTAGATGTACATCATTTATACAGTTTAAAGTATATGGAGCACAGGTATCTGTAGCACAAGAGGAATCTGTTCTATTGCCCTAGAATTCAGGTGAAAGTGCTAGCTTTTTACTGCTTTCTTATTAGGAGACTTTTAAGCCATATTTTAAAATAATTTTTTAAGCTTTTATTTTAAAGAATTAAACCTACACCAATACCATAATTTCTAAGTTATGAGTACTTACAAGCAGAGCAGAAAAGTCTCCCTCCCCCCAGTGTTTTCTCACACTCTGCATACATAACAGGTTTTTTCATCTTTGTGTAGAAAGAGCAGTACCTGGATGTAGCTAGCCTCTGGTAAGATACAGGTAAATAGAGCACCTCCAGAATAGTATTAATACTCCAACTTATTCATTCACCACTTAATGTCCCTTTCTATCTACCTCCTTCTAACAGATATAAAAATTAGTCTGTTTTCCTATCATCTCCCTCTGATATCATATCTCATCCTATTAGGTCGCAGAATGGCTATGGCAATTTCTCAGTTCTGACTTTGTATAGTGAAACTTCCCAACAGTTTCCCTGCAAATCAGGTGACTGGGGGGATTGCTTGGATATGCATGTTTCTTTCCAGTTTAGTCACCAGCTGAATTGCTGAAAACACATCTACTTATTTCTCCAGATGGGTCCTTGCAAACATTCACAAGAACAAAGATTCTGTTATCTGTCTGAATATTCTTCTACAGGAATGGCTCATGCTACCTTAAGGATCATTTCATTCCCTAGAACGTGGAAAGATTTAAGGCAAGTGAAATTATTCCCATACTGCTTCTTCCAAGGTTTTTTCACCTTCCTCTGGTAGCAATCACTCTTGTCAACAGCACGTTGTTCTACAGGTTTAATGCAGTGCGACAAAAACTTCATGTTCCACTAATGACTAAATGTTACTGAGAAAGGTTTTCCATTACACATAAAAGTACCATTTTAACATGCGATATAATCAAGCTTAAGCAGCAAAGAAACATATGATATCCCTACAGTAAAGAAGAGTGAACGCTATAATATTTAACCCTGACTGCCGTATCAACTTCTGTACATCACCTATTTGGTGGAAATGAGTTAAGCCTTTCAGATTATATTTTATAAGCCAGTGATGGGGGATTCATCTCAACGGAACGTATGTTCCTTAAACACTTAGTTCTAGAATTCATGTCCTGGATTTCTTCCTAGCTATTTCAGAAGCTATTTAAATTTTGTCAGTCTAGGTACATATGAAACAAGCAATACCATATACTATCACATTAAAACAGATAGAAATGCAAGTTTTTCCGAGTCCGTTTGAAGAACTGATTAGTATTTCTTTAAAACAGATTTCACTATTTAGTTTTTACACAGCAATTTAATTCTTTCTGCTTCCAGGAACAGACAACAATCTTCCCTTGAGCTAAAAGAGCTCCAGCTGAGTAGAAATGAGGGAAGGAACGAGGATGTTTGAAACGGGAACAGAGAGGTATGAGTTAAAGAAAAATATTAAATTAAACGTCTGCTTTCATAAGCTTTCCTGAGCCAAATACAGCACACTTGTGTATACTGAACAGCAGATAGTTGTTTTACAAGTAAATAAAAAAGCAACTGCAGAGAAGTCTCTATTCACTATCTGTGCACTTGAGGAGTGTTATTTTTTTCATACATCATTCATGTATGAATGCAGAGATTTCACAGAAAGCAGTATTTAAGACTGATTTTTCACCAAATTAAATAGTGCAGGCTGCACTGATTGCAAAGTTAGAGATGCTTAATACGGGAAACAGAAGGGAAGCTGCAACGCTGCCATGAGTTCTGACCCCCCCTCGCCCCATTGTCATGTAGGCACCATGGTTACAGATTCATTTCCCAAGCCCTACCATTTGCATTAAGCCAAATAACCTTATTCCTCAACTGAGTGAAACAAGGAAAGCTGCAAGGCTAGACTTCCTAGATGCGTTCAGGATGGATTGCTAACAATCGTGACTATTTGGTATCCCCCATACATGTCAGCATCTAAATAACAGTCTAATTTTCAAAGCATATAGCTCTCACTTATGTTCAGATTTTCACAAGGTTAGCGCAGCCAACATGCTGTCCCCTTTTGAAATTCAAAAGGCATCAGGTTAAACTCATTCGGCTCACTTAAAGAAAATCCACTGCAGATTATAGGTATTAAACCTTTCTAGAATGTCTGGTCCCTTGGCAAACCTTGGCTCCCTTCATGGAAGGAAAAACAAAACAAAACAAAACCAACAAAAAAGCCACAGTGCCTATTTTCAGAGGAGCATATGCCAGGAACTTGTGTACTCTCTGTAGAATAGAGGGGTGGATCTGCAGCAGGGCTGATGGACTCTGCCAGTCACTAATAAGTAGTAAGAATACAACAGCTATGTTGCATATTTTGGCACAGAAAGTAAGAATTAAACATCAACTGATTGGTTTCAGCAAAGCAGCTCAAAGGTTCAGCTACTTACTAAACACAGTTGTTTGATTTGCACCCTGGCTGAGCTTCACCCCATCCTGGAAAAAAAAAAAGCTGTAAGCGAAGCAGTAGTAAAATTAATTTTATTTCTCCATCTTGAAGAGAGACATTCCCCTCCTTGCACATGAGCACACATTTCATCACGCTGCATCAGGGGGAAGAAACTTCCTCAACAGACAATCAAACGCCACCCAGAGCAGAGCTGCTTTTCAGTCTTGTCAGTTCAATTTTTTCCACACACTTTTTTCTTTTCTCTTCCACATTCCAGTAAAATCTCACGTTTTTTTTCCCTTGTTTGCTGCCACAGGCTAGTCTGAAACAAACACACGACTGCAAAATCATTCAGACGTGATGAGGATGGCATACATCAGGTGGACAAAGTGTATTACTGTGGTTATTGTCACTCTAGGTCCCCCGGTTTGCCAAGCAGTTCTGAGGTACAGAGTCACAGCTTCTACTTCTGTAGGCATTCACATCAACAAAATCACAGAAACACCTGAAAAGCACTATCAAGAATCCAAAAACTACATGGTACTAGTAAACAACCACATTTTGTTTATCATTTACAGCACTAGGTAATTTGTCGTCCCCCCCCTCCTACTACCAAACCAAGTTGTATGAAGACCACTAACAGCTACTGAAAATATATTGAAGGATTATATTATAGTGAAATTACAGAGACTGTATCCCATCGTAAACCTTTGTTTGCCTGTCCTTTCACAGAAGGTGTTTTGATGAGAAGATGGTAGCAAAACCAGTGATTACACACATTGTTGGGGAAAAGTGTGGTGGCCTGGAAGAAATTCCTATGGAGAAGTTAGAAGGATGCTGCTGCAGCTCCATCTCCAACTAAAAGTGAAACTGTTAGTTCTGCGATTAGATGGGATTCAGCAAATATGCGCTCGATTTTCTAAGTGCTGCAATTTGTCCGACAGTGGGTAAAATCTGCTTTTTAACCGACTTCCACTTTCCTACTCAGCAAACAAGGAGCAAACCTACTTATTTCCCACAAGGAAATTGTGACCATAAAATTGACAAAATATGAGCATTCATAAATGACAACAATAAGAATATGCAAATAGCTGGAAAAATTAACAATTTGGGTAAAATACACCAGCTGGCAGCATACTAGCCGTATCTTCCTAAGATAGTACGTGGAGACAAAACACACCAGAATTTTTTGACACTCCTCTACTCCTTTCCATAGGAGCTATCAATCAATATCAACAAGTAAGATATTGAGAAATTCCATACACACTTATTTCTTCAGCTTGTAAGAGTCATACAGGTTGATTTCTCTCATGATTCACCGAAGTATTGTTTGTTTCAACAAATACAGCAGAGATTTCAGAGGGAACACTACAAAAAGCATTACTAAGTTGATACGCAGTAAAAGTAAAGATTAATAAACACGGGAGTGATATGAGGTAAGGGGTAAGATGAGTAAGTAATCGCACAAGAAGCAAAGGGAGAAAAATCTATAGTGGCACACAAAACCTGCTATTTGATGCAATGTCTGATTTATTCTTCAGCATTTCTAAAAGGTACACGCCACTCCGATATGTTTGAAATAGCAAATATAACAATACACATCTTAAACCTTTGCACAATATTAAGACTGAAGGATGGTATGAAATATCTCTATTCTTTCTGACAAACGTATTACTTTGTGTTCCATACAGAGAATATTTACAGTTCCGACCCTTACAACACAGCTGGCGCACCCATTCTGCAAAACCAGACAATGAGAAGAAACACTGTTTTTGACAAGTGGCATAAATGAGACTTATTTGTCTGCAGTGGTACATCATAAGGATTACTATCTGTGAACAGGTTTCTGTTAAATGTAGAAAATAATATCAAACCCACAATCTCACAGAAAGAGGGATTACAAGTTTAGGTTAAGATATCCTTATATTCTGCCCTAGCTATAAATTAATAACTGACAAAGAAACAGGAAAGTGCCAGCATTATTATTTCTCTAAACGCAAAGAATACATTAAAATGTCCAAAGTAACTCCACGGCAAGTCTCCTGGCCAGAAATGCATTATACGTTGCATAACAAGCAGAATTCCAACTGTTCTTTTACATTAAGACTGAATTCTAGAGATCCTCAAGATTTACCTGAGATCACATGGAACTTCAAGAATATTTTAACTGTAGATTAGATCAAATCTAAAATAAGTCTTTCCTGAAGGTTACAAAAGTTCTTAGCAGCATCCTTTCTTCCCCTCCCCTCTCTTTTTTTGTCTTTTTCCTTTCAGATTCCAGAAATCAGAAATATAAATGACAAAACATCACAAAAGAATCTATTTTTAGCATTCCTGGCGAAACTGAGAAAGACTTTCTTTCTGGATTCCTAATTTAGGTTGCTGAGCTTAAATTTGTGGAGCACTTTCAAATGTTTTAGCACAGATAATACGATAACATAGCAAGCATACCACTTCCAAGGGCATCATTCTTAACCAAAAATTAGCCCTATCATAACTGTGGAAAATCCCCTAAAATTTAAAATTTTTTTACAAAAAAAAAAAATTTCTCTTCCCCCCCTCTCCCCAACTGCAAGACAAACAGGTAGAATGAATGTGCGGCTGCCTATTGTAGAAGGGCTGCAAACATGGAGAAGCAAGTCTATTACGTGAGGCTAGCATTAAGAATATATGTGTATGCACATACACATATTCTTCTATGCATATATAGTGCAGTTCAAGTACAGGCATTCCCAAACTAGCTTTAAGCAATCTCATTCTGATGCCAAAGAAGTCCACCTACAGGAGGTTCTTGTTTACTTTTCTACACAAGAGGTACCCTACCTACCTAATTTAAGAGCTACCTTGAAAATTTCTGCACGATAGCACAGCCTGCAGATTCAAGGTGGCCACGTACTCTAGGGAAGTATGGTTGGCGACTGCACTCGTGCCAAGAAAAGGGTCTCTCATTTTTCCATTGCCAGTTTTGTAGTCCAGCACCCGCATCCCTGAGGCCATGGGCTTCGTGCAGGGGGGAGAAGGAGAAACAGATGTAGCTCCTCCTGCCTACACATCTGGTGGTTTGGGTTTTTTGTTTGTTTGGTTGGTTTGTTGGGATTTTTTTTGTTTGGGTTTGTGTTTTTGTTTGGGGGAGTGGTGCTTGTTTTTGGCTTTTGTTCTTTTTAAATATATCACTGGAGCTCAAAACTTTTCTCCCAGAAGAAGGAAAAGGCTTTGTTTCACCAAGTAGCTTCTCGTTTGCTGTATTAGGCACTTGCTTATAAGTCATCAAAATAATGCCATCAAGCTAAACACATTGCTTGAAATAATGGAGTTGTGCCACTGGTAATGTGTCCCATTATGTTTAAACGCAGTCCACAACAAAGTGCATGCTTCTTCAGGTACAGTAAGGTCACAAGCCATATGCTAAATGCCACTTCTGTACCTCAAACATAAGTCCTTACAAGCCATTAACCAAACATGCATCATCATCCACACTGATAGAAATCAGAAAGCTTTCATGGCCCAGAAAACTCAGACAGCAAAAGTAAGTGTGAAAGGAATTCTAAGCAGGAGACAAATGATAGAGTTAATGCCCCTGCACCTCTGGAAGAATTCAGAGAGCACAGTATTAAGACAGTCTGTTATCCACCAAACCTACAGCAAAAATCCATCCTCTGTTCTGCTAAAGAAGTAGTCTACTATTGCACCACAGAGTTCACCTTCAATCATGGGGAAAGGAAGGACACTGCTGGACCTCAGCCTGAGATCTCAAAAGTGAGAATCACTTTTGGCTACCTGCTGGAGCATGCAACAACGGTGTGGCTACAGCCGAGGGTATAAGCTCACAGTGAGCCTCGTTCTTCCACCTCGAAATCTAGGAAGGGGCAGGGTTCCCTCCATTGTCATATCAGGCTAAATGAAAAACAGTTACTTTCAACATCATTATAGCCCAAACAGTGTTTCTAAGATGGGAAAGAGCTTAAGAACTAGAAACAAGTATTTTCAACATTTCCACCCCCATGAGTATAATAATGTCAAAGATGTTCCCCTTAATCTTTCCTCAAGTCTCAGACTGAGTCCTTCACGCACCTTTATCTGAGAGGATGGAAAGATATTAGTGTTTTCATATTGCTTAAGAAATAATTACCAAATCCAACAAAGAAAAAAAATAGTCGACCTTGAAAATACGTCCAGGGAAAAAGTAAGGATTTAAGTCAGGTTCTCATGTTTAATAAGGTAAGTGAATTCATTATATTTTTATCACTTCCAACAATAGACGTACACCAGATCAAAACCCATACCTTCATTAAGCAACATCCACCTACCAGAAATGAGCACACTACTTTTATCCTGCTATAAAACACAGAGGTGGCATTCTTCTGAAGCCAATGAATTACAGATTGCTTTGTAACATCAAAGTAGTAAAATTGCCAGTGAACTGCACTTTAGAAAAAATGACCACCAGCCATTCCTCTGCCATTAAAATAATGTAAGTTCTGCCTTTCACAGCCCTGTTGTTTGTACATCTATTTAACGAGTTGCTGTAGTAGTAATATTATTATTGTTATTAAACTGCATCTTGTTGGGTTTATGGTCCTGTTCTCAGCTATAAGGCATTCTACTTCAATCAAATTATTCAGTCTTGCACCTTTGTCACGTTTCATATGTGGACAGAAAGGAATTCGCTGTCATAGAAAAAAAGGAAAGCTTTGTTTCACATCAAGCTTCTTCTAAGGAGTCAAATTTTTGTCATTTGGACAAAAAAAAATTTGTCAGTGAGCAGAGATTAAAGTATCCAGCCCTTCAATGGTAATGTTGAAGTCATATTCAGAAAACTCTCCTTTTAGCTAAAAGCAGGAAAATGTCATTAGACAAGGTAATCTGGACCGCAGATCTTAGTTACTGACGCCAAAGACTGACTTCATGCAAGCATTCCCTTCTACAAATAGTTTTCCAGTCAGAATGTTCAGGTCTCTGGGGCCACAAAAGCATGCAGGTGGCTGCAGAATCAGACCCTGAACCTATTATACACTACGCGCGCTCATTGAGCGCTCAGTACAGCGGGACTCGTTTCTGAAGTCGTATGGAAAAACTACGCTGTCTTCAGCATAGCATGAGAAAAGTAACATGTACACAACCATCACATTAGATCTGCCAGAACCAAGATGTCCAAGGAATATAGAAGTGGATTCAGAATAGTTTTACCAAGTTAAATTCACCTTCAAAAATTTGTTCTTCTTAACTTTTTAATGAGACTGACTTTAGACCAGTAATTTTTACTTATTCCATCAAAACATACGTAGTTAACTGGACAGGCAAATACACCTCAATCTTGTTACTTCTTTGGCACTACAACCAACTAGAAATACGATTAAGAGTAATCACTGTGTCTCAAAGCCACACCAAAACCAAGTTTAGGCAATACAGAAAAGATCGTTCATTTCAAAAACATGAACTTTCTGTAATTTGATAGGCATTTGGTTCATGCATGTGCTTTTAGACCATGCTGAGAAGTTAGCTGCATACAGTTCTGAAAATCAAAAGTTAATAATGAACGCAATCTTAAAAGTGATAGCTGTGTATTTTCCTCTTTTTAACAATACTATAAAATAAGAAAACTCGACATGCTGTGTTAACATAGCTGAACTCATCAATTCATATTTGTTTACAATTAGGCTTGGAGACATGCTGAGGTCTTCCAAAACTATCACCATGACATGATGCAAAGAAGATGGCATCACCACATGACAAGGAACAAAAAGCAGCAGCTGTCCACCTCTGCAGCAAGTGCTGTGCTCACTGATTTCAGCACCAATGTAAGAAATAGAGATACTGTGCTTCTGTACAAACTTTAAAAAAGAAAAAAAAAAAATCCTCATGATGGAAAACTTTCTGTCCTGCAAGGTTGGTGCTTTACCTTAGCTAAGCAATTTCACACAGCAGGATATTAGACGCTGCTTTTTGTAAACACAACTGCTCCTGCAAGCCTACTCTGTCTGGGTCCAACCAATGAATTAACCATATGTTTACAAGAAATACTAACTGCCACAGACAGAATTGCCTTCTGCCGAAGGAGATTAAAGCATAATCCCTTTCCAGTAGATGGCATATTGATAGCACTGTATCATTTTTCAAAATTCCATCATGTGCTGTTGAAAAATTACTCTATGTTCTACACAACCAGTTAAAAATCAAGTGACTGAAAGCAAATGCTGAACAGAGTAATCCAGGACTTTTATAAATCTCCAACTCTACAGTAGAGTTTCAGTCTCCTTTTTAACAGGATGACCAATCTGGTATCAAAAGCAAAACTTCACTTTGCAACACATACTGTACTTGAGTGGAATTTTAACTGGAATTCCTCTCACATTGATCATTTTCATCCCTCAATTACAAAAGAACATAAGTCATCATGTGCCACAAAATTATACTCTTATGAAAGTATATCCACTCCTCAGAGTCATACTGTTCATAATCAGCATTCACATGCTAACTTCAACTTCTTCATATTATTTCCAACTATTTTTTGAAAGGTGAAGAGGGACTTGAATTTTTTTTTTTTTTTTTTTTTACAATTATCAAGAATGAGCTACGGTTCATTTTTCATACAGGTAATATTTTCTCAAGAAGATGAGGCACCTGCTTTTAGGGCTTTACACTAGATACCTTGTCTCAGTTTAGTCCCCTGAATGTTCAAGTACTTTGTAAGACACTTCATAAAAACAATAAAATATGAACATTTAGAATAGTTTTCCACATCTCTTTTCACTACAGTTTAATCTGCACAAGCTCATACAAGATACACACCTGCATCTGCAAAAGCTGGCTTGGTGCTTCCTCCCCTTTTTAACTCTGGCATAATTTAGCAAAGAATGTATCACTCCTAAATGAGTGTAAAATTATTAATCCGAATTAACAAGAAGTTTCACCCTTGACTGCTAGTAAATGTTTCCTTAGACCACTTATTAAATCAGAAGGGATAATTATTGAATCACAATATATTACAATTTTCCTCCAAGTTTTATATTTAAAGAGCATCAAAGTGGTTCGTATGGACTGGCACTCTAGAGCCCCTAAATCAGAAGTGTTAAAAAAAAAGTACCCCTCCCTCACCAATAACAACCCCTTCCAAAGGAGTAAAGTAATTGAAGCATTTTGATATTCCTGATTTCTCCCTGTATTCGGGGCTTTTACCACTCAGAGATTTTCACAGTTATTATTTGCCTGTTTGAGTATGTGCAGAGATGTGCTCCTGCTGTACCTGACTTTGAGTACTCAGCAGGCACACACTTTTTTTTTTTTTTTTTTAAAGTCTCAGTAAACAATTAAGGCTTAAAACATGCAGTGCTTCTGCAAAAAGCTGGTTCGATGCTGATTTTACAGGAAGAGACCAAGAATAAGGGAAAAGACACATTTCCCTGATAAATGTACATGCATATATCCTCTGGTAACATGCTTTACAGACTTAGTAACGAGTACCCTATAAACTTCTAACACAGCAGAGAAATACCACAGACTAAATTTGGGCTCGATTTTCTGATAAGGAACTGGAAGTTAAGAAACCTGAACAGAGAGCCGTGACATTATAACAGATCTGCTCTGTACCCAGCATTAACTTTCCATCTGTGTACATCAAGACAACGGGATAGAGTGTCTCAGCTTTATCTTTTCTTTGCTGAACATGTTAGGTCTACAGCATGGAGAATATACTATCTCTGAGCAACTGAGCAGTATGCATTATCTTATCAGAACACTGCATGGTCAGAACAGGTTTTATTTTTAAGCTGCAATAGATTTTGTTCATATTTTCCTCAGTGATTTATTACACTTGCACAGAAAGGAATGCTTCTAGATTGCAGCAACTTTTTAACACGTTTCCTGGCATTGAGATAACAGTGCAACATCTCACCTGTGTTTCACAGTAGAAAAAGGTAAGCCCTAGGTCTATGTTCAGGTATAGAAACGTAAACTGAGATGAGATTGTTCAAGTGTTTATTTTTTGCGCTCTATATGGGAAACGTTAGCATGTTCTCAGTGTCAGCTGTTTGGCTTCCTTATTTCCAATGAGGCAGTCTATCTGCTATTACTGCTGTATATATATAAAGCTTATATTTGTTACTGTCTTGCTACATCACATGAGCTGTGGGTCAACTTACAGAGGGAGCAGCTCTTTTACATTATAAAAAAAGGCTAGAAAGACCAAGACAAGACTTCGTATCTTTCAGAGGATCGGGAGGGGGATGGGGAGAAGTAAGAATCAGAGGAGATATCTGCTCTGAACTTACTACCCCAGTAAAAGCTGAAATCTGTATTATTTCTCTTGAGAGCACTGAATCTAAAAGAGCAAACAGCAAACAAAACAGGAGAACTTCAAGCAAAATAGCTCTTGGTACTCACCTAGCACTGAAGACCAGGGCAGGGAAGAGAGGCAGCAAGTAATAAGCAGAGATGAATTTCATACTGGAGCTCCTCTGATCTGTTCCGTTCCTCGCTATCCTCTCC
>NW_009232799.1:0-218 GCF_000690835.1 Fulmarus glacialis
CGTGCTGCTGGGAGGCGGCTCCGGGTTGCTTCGTGCCTTTCTTGCTCCCTTGCCTGCCAAAGCGTCCTTGCTCCCCGGCATGGGTGATGCCGCCTCGGCCACGCAGCTGTGGGCAGAGGTCTCCTGCTCGCCATGGGCACCAGGAAAAGCTGGACATGATGCAGGGGCAGGGTTTGACCCCTTGGTCCCCTTGGACCCTCCCAAAATGGGGCTGCGCC
>NW_009232800.1:0-4279 GCF_000690835.1 Fulmarus glacialis
TGGCAGGGGTGACACCTCCCCGTCGCGGGGGTGAGGGGGCAAGTGTTGCCATGGAGGCGCCGGGGCCTGCGCTGCCTCGCCAGCCTGAGGGCCTGGAGGAGGCCCGGCCTACCGGGCCCTGCTTCTGCTGGGTGGTGGACCTGGTAGGAGAGGAGAGCATCGCAGCGCCGCCATCACCCAAACCTCTCAGACCACTGCCAGGGACAGGCCCTGCTGACGCCTTCTGAAAAATGTAGCCAGGGATGAAGCTCAGCCTACCAGCCTTGTAGCACAAGGGCTTGTGCTGCAAGGAGGAGCCCTCACGGAGGCTGGGCCTGCTTCTCCACCCACCCCTCCTGGTCCAGTTCCCTCCTAGGCATCACATGGCCCCATCAAGTGTAGGCCAGGGCTCGTACCGGCATTGGCATTGCAAATACAGATCAGCCTGGCCAATAATCAGAGAAGACCAGGTCCCTCTTTGAAACAAGCAGGTGTTCACAGCTGCCTTCCTAATGCTGCCACCAAGCCTAGAATGACCCAGCTGGCACCTCACTTGCTGCCAGCGTTGAGTCTCACTACGGTCCACTGTGATCACGCACATTGTGCCAGTGGGGCCACAGAGCCACAGGCAGCAGTTGTGCTGACACAACGTCCCTTCTTCCTGCTATAGCTTTCTAGCAAAGCCCTTCTTTCTTGAGGTTGTCCATTCCTCCCCTGGCATTCCCCATCTACGCGGCTTCTTAACCAAATTCAAAGTTCCCACTGTCTTCCTGCATGGATGACCACATGTGAGAGGTAAGCAACTCTTATCTCGCACTCCCTTGAACCCAGCAAAGTTTAACTCAGCAAGAAACCCCTGCCAGATAACCAAGCCAACCGAGGGAGTTGGTGGCAAACTCTCAAACACTCAGAAATGCCTCTAAGGTACTGATTAACTTCACCATCCTGCGCTTGCCTTTGCACCTATTCTTTTTACGTTAAGGGTGCTGCGAGGTTTGGATAGCAGATTCGTCCCGCTGCAGAAGGGAGGGGAGGGGATGGCAGGACATCTCCCTACCAGCTCTGCTTACTCCTCTTCAGCAAATAGGAGGTGCCAAAAAAAAAAAACTTCAAAAAAAAAAATCAACCTTTTTGTGAGAAAATGCTGTTTACTAAACTGGTCATTGATCATTTTTAATGATTAATCATTTTTAAGTGTGTTTTATACAAAATGATAATTTTAAAGTGTGTTTTATACAAATCTGGAAATAACAGCATGTTTTAGTTATTATTGATCTTTTTTTCCTTATAATAACATAAAGGATTCTGAGAGGGGTTTTTTTTTCACTTTTACCTCAGAGCTTCTCCCCCTACTCTGCAGCTCAAATATTTGGTTTTCTGACAAGTTACCAAGTGCCTGAAAGAGAACTCTTTTCTGCCACTCATTCAGCAGTTCCCCTACACAAGGAAAAAGTTAAAGGCATTGTAACTTTTGGGAAAAAGAAATAAAAAGACTGATAGGAAAACAGGAAGAAAACAATACATAATTAATTTCATTGCATTGACCATGGTACGCACAAGAGAGAAATATTGTTTTTATATCTCAGTTGTGTGCCTGAGGAACAGAGGCGGCATTGCTCTAAATATCCTAAGTTTCATTATTTTTTCACGTCACGGTGCTATTTAGGCACCTAATTGTTTTGGAATTGATAACGTCAAAACCAATGCTGTGAAGCTGATGGCTCTTGCAAACCCACGCTTGCGCTGAAGCTGCTCTTTTAAGTCAGGTCTGATACCTGGGCTCACACCTGAGTCTCTACTGAACAGTCCAAGCCATACGGGGAGTAGTAGTCGTTAAAACACATTTAGTACATCTAATGTCTGGCCTCTACTTGATGTATAGGCAAGTGGTGAGGAGTTTTCAGCTGCCTGAGGGCCATCTCATAGGCTGTGAAACAACTGCATTACTGCTCTGAAGCAAGAACCCGGGCTTCGGCTTCACAGATCTCTGCCTGAGCTGCCAGGTCAGCCTGTCTCAGTGTCTCTTCTTGGTGTCATTGTAGACTGTTGAGATTCCTGCTAGCTCAGAAGAGTTCGTTCACCTGCCCTTTCCCCTTACCCTGAGGGTCTTCTGTTCTGTCCTCAGAGAAATTATCTGAACATCCATGTCTCCAGCCACAATGAAATCTGTTGAGGCTGTTTTCATTTGTTAATGTGGTGTTGGAGTTGTTTGCACCAGACTTGCCTTCCCTGGCCCTGGCTAAGCGGTAAGACAGGACACATCAACGATCAAGAGAGAAGAGAGAAGTCCTATGAAATCTGACTAGCATATTGAGGAGCTAGTTCTCCATTGAACACTGAGGAACTCCAATGATTCAGCACAGGAAAGGGTCACCACATTTGGCTTTTCAAGTAAGGAAAAAAAAAAACAAACCCCCACAACCCAAAGCAGTGAATCATTAACTAGTAGATTATGACAAAGCAGCACAACTCAATAGACAAACCCACCAGCTTCCTTCAAAAGCATATTCAAGATACTGAAGGAGATGACTTTCACAGTCCGTATTCTAACCACAGGAACATGACTTTGCGGCTTTGCTGTGCCTGGATTTTTATCTTCCTCCTTCCTGGCCTCTCAGATGGAGGGAAACTCCTGGTGGTACCCGTGGATGGAAGCCACTGGCTCAGCATGCGGCAAGTGGTTGAAAAGCTCACCGAGAGAGGACACGAAGTGGTGGTGGTTATACCAGAAGTAAGCTGGCAGATGAAGGCGACACAGACGTACACGGTGAAAACATACCCAGTGTCTTACACATTAGAAGAGCTGGATAATGCCTTTCGTGAGTACGTTGCCACTCACTTGAAGGACCTGCCTTTCCCGCTGAACGCTATAACGCTGTACAACTCGGTGCACGTTTTCCGTGTGTTCTTTGTTCAGTGCAAGAACCTGTTCAGCAGCACGGAGACCCTGCAGTACTTGAATCAAAGCGGCTTCGATGCTGTCCTAACAGACCCCATTTTTATCTGCGGAGCGACACTTGCTAATTATCTTTCTCTTCCGTTTGTGTTCTTCATGAGAGGATTTCCTTGCAACTTGCACTATGAAGCACCGCAGTGCCCAAGCCCTCTGTCCTACACCCCAAGACTATTTACCTTCAACTCAGACCGCATGACTTTTTTCCAAAGAGTGGAAAATGCACTGGTTGCCTTCCTGGAGCTTGGGTACTGTAAGGGTTTCTATGAAGATGTGATAAAGTTTTCCTCCGAAGTTCTTCAGAGAGATGTATCCCTGCTAGACCTCCTGAACTCTGCTTCCATTTGGCTTCTGAGATTTGACTTTGTGTTTGAGTATGTCAGACCAGTGATGCCCAATATGGTCTTTATTGGAGGTATAAACTGTGCTCAGAGGAATCCACTGCCTAAGGTATGTTCTTTTTCCTCCAAATTATACATTTTCCAATGAAATGTGAGTATGTCGTTTCTGGAAGTTTAGCGCTATTGAATTTTTTTATTTCTGGTAATGATTTAATACAACCAGGTTTTGGCAGTTGTTTTCCACAGGCTGAAATCAAATTACCTTGATGGAGGCAGATGACTTATTTGAATTAATGAGGATTTTCTGACAAGTCTAACAAAAAATGGACTTCATCTGTCAGCTACAAATTACTGTCCTCAGTAAATGTATATTATTCACCAGCCAGACCCAGTTTTGATTTAATTTTCATGGAGTCTGACATATATTTCTTTTACCTGACCAAAAACCCAAAGACCATGCTCTGAGAGTTGTCTTTTGTTTTTAACTATAGGCTCAGCAAAGTCAGTTATTTTGCTTTGGATGTGTTTTCATGACATATGGTTTCCAAATTGGCTGCCTGTGTTAAGTTATTTCTTAAAAATGAAACATAAATGTCATGTTGAAATGGGAAGAATTAATCTAAAATGGTGTGTTTGGTGAAAGACATTTGTACGCAAAACTCAGTAAGTTTTTGTACCTATTTCTTCACATTTGCTTTTACCAGAATTGTTCTGCAGGGTTTTTAAAACTAATCTAGAAATTTAAATCTATTTTGATAGTTACCATATAGTGTCTAAAACAATTAATAGCACTAGACATTTCTTTCCAGGCATAGCGCAGGACACAAACATCTTTCCTTTGAAATTATTCCTTCACTTCTGAATTATGGTCACACAATATCATCGCACAATTGCAATACAGTATCTTTGAGCTGAAGGTTTTTTTCTTTCTTCTTTCAGATTTCTTTTAAACTCCGATGGGTTTATGCAGAGTCCACTGAACTCAATAAAGAATAAGGCAAATAAA
>NW_009232801.1:0-5996 GCF_000690835.1 Fulmarus glacialis
CACAAGCACTTGACCTTATCATCACAAGCCTTCAGAAACTTAGCCTGTGCTTAACTTGTAAGGCTTAGGTTAGGTTATGTGATAAAACTCATCTGCACACCCACAAAGATGCTCAGAGAGACAATGGCGGAAGGGGGATCCCAAATAATACTCTGCCAGTCTACTCCTAGGCCTATCTTAGCAGCCATCAGACCCTCGCATATTAAGCTGAGTAAAAGAAATAAAAATGCCAAAGGTTTTATAACAAAGCCTACTCTCCTTTTTGTTATTTTTCTAGAACAGAGGAAAGGGATTTTTAAATGAGTATCCCTGTTTTTTGAATACTCCTCAAATCTTTATTCCTATCTTGCTAAATTCAGTGCTGTAAACAAAAGTCAAAACAAAGGCAATCAATTTCAAAATAACAAAAAAACTCCAACAAAAAAACCTTCTAAACAACAATAATTTTTGACCCCAGAATTAAAAATGATCTATTTTATGTTGTCTGATTCAAGTAAAAAGACTTGATTATCCCACTGTATTCACCGTTGGCGCGGCATCACCTGGAGCACTGTGTGCAGTTCTGGGCCCCACAATTTAAGAAGGATGTGAGGGTCCTTGAATGCATCCAGAGGAGGGCAACAAAGCTGGTGAAGGGGCTAGAAGGAATGTCTTATGAGGAGCAGCTAAGGACTTTGGGTTTGTCTAGTTTGGAGAAAAGGAGGCTGAGGGGCCACCTCGTTGCTCTCTACAGCTTCCTGAGGAATGGAAGTGGAGAAGGAGGTGCTGAGCTCTTCTCCCTGGTACCCGTGCCAGAAAGTGTGGGAATGGTTCAAAGTTGCACCAGGGGAGGTTTAGACTGGACATTAGGAAGTATTTCTTTACTGAGAGGGTAGTCAAACACTGGAACAGGCTTCCTAGCGAAGTGGTTGATGCCCCAAGCCTGTCAGTGTTTAAGAGGCATTTGGACAATGCCCTTAATAACATGCTTTAACTTCTGATCAGCCCTGAATTGGTCAGGCAGTTGGACTAGATGATTGTTGTAGGTCCCTTCCAACTGAAATAGTCTATTCTATTCTAATGGAGAATTTCAGAAAATAATTTTAAGTTTGACTTTCATTTACACTGAATATGAGGAAAGAGAAAATGCCTTCAAAAGGGCAAAACCTGCATTTACTTTCACTTGGAAGTTCCTTGACACTGTACAACAGGTTAACTGTCTCATCTTATAAATAGGAATAATTTCTGTTGTTTCTTTTATTCCTTTTATCACTAAAGCTAGTGATTGCATTGACTTCAGTGGGTTGAGGATCGACCAGACTGCATGCAGGAATTTCAAATGACTTTTTTTACAGTGGAAGTTGCACTTTGAATAATTAGGTGACAATGTTTTGGGATATTTTCTTCTTCTTTTTTTTTTTTTTTTTTAATAAGCTGTATTATTTACTTTCTTTCCTTGTTACAGCTTTTTTTTCTCACTGCTGCTTCTTTCTTGCCAATGCAATGTGGGTCTGAGCAAAGCACTGTTTTCTTTTATCAGTTTCTCTGAAAGTGGCTATTAGTCAGGAGTAATCCTATTTATTCTAATAGATAGCCTTTGACTAAAAATACATTTCTCCTTGCATTAATTTGATTTTGCTCTCTTCCATATGCAGCTGATGACAAATGCTGTCAGTATCAGGTTGCTAGTTTCAGTCCATTATGGCTTTTACATAATAGGAGCAAGATTCCATTGCTTCTAGTAATTTGTTCTATCATTTATGTTTATGCATTTTTTTACAAAGTACTTTAGGAAGTGAACAACAATGTAGAGGCCAAGAGATAAAAAACAGAGAAAAAAAATGAATAATTAATGAAATGTGTTTGATTATGTGTAAATTACTTCTGATATTGCCCAGAAGTAGTCTGAAATCACTGTTACACTTATCAGTGCAAATAAAGGAAACATGGGAGAGGAGATCACAAGGCATGGTTATATTCCAAGCTTACTTGTAAAAATCACTGTGGGAAATATTGTGAAAAGCCTTCACTTTGAATTTATAGGTCTCTAATGAAATAGGAGTCTGTTTATCCAACATCCAAAACAAAGTAGATAGTACGTACTCTTAACTTTGCACAGATTTTGCATCAGTAAGAATCTGCTAGTTTAGGTTCTTAAGAAACTTACATTGCAGCTGATATAGTCACATATGTCCCTGACATAAATTCCATTAATATTCAGGAATCAACAAATGAACTTTAGAAAAACCCATTTTCTCTAAAGAATGTATAACCTAATTGTCTTAATGTATGCTTAATAAAACACTTGTGTATTCTTCATAAATTCAGGAGAGAGAGAGATATATATATAACCACATATAACTACCATCAGTTTCATAACTTTCAGTCTCTAATAGAGTGCTAATTAACAAAAATCCTAATCAACTGAGAAGGGATTGAATCTTTCTGCCCATCTGAACCCTGTGATCCAAAGGGGCCCTACTCCCTATTTCCTAGTCAGACAATATTTATTTGCTCATCTTCCTTTCACATACATATGGCAGAGGAATGCGAGAAAATTAAGAATGTGTGTTATAAATTATAACATAATTCAGAACCTTCTGAGGTTGTAGTTAAATTTATCTCTGGTAAAACTGAAGGTGTCTGGCTTTCTACAAAAAAGTATAGAGCGCATCCTTCAGTAGTTTTAGGAATAGAGCAAGACTTATTTCCACACAAAAATCTTTATTGGTGGCTTGGCTAAATCCTCCAGTAAGTTAAAAACCCCAGATTTTAGTAATTATGCCTTATTTGACAAACAATGCTTTAAATGATGGGAAATAATATTTTCTAAAATAGAACAAGTTTCCTGACATCAAAACCTTTGAAAATAGGTTCTAGAGGGTTCACAAAGTGCTTTCAATCCTCCCATCCATAACATGAGTTGCGACACACTTAAATGTTCCGACACTCCTACCCCTTCCTGCCAGCAGATAGGAAACCTATATTATTTTTTTCTGTCAAGTCTACATTTAACTCTCTTTTTAATAAAATGCTTACACCCTTTTATGCAAATTTTAAGTTTTTAATAAAAGTGATCAGATTTAAAGAGAAAACTGACCTGTGAAAGGATGAGTAATTGCCACTTAATAGAAAGGAGGATTGTAGCATTGCTCTTTCCCCATAAGATCTATATTCAAACAAACAAACAAACAAACAAACAAACAAACTTGTTGAATGTGAAAGCAGATTTTTGAGCAAGAATTTATATGACTGGGTTTGGTGGGACTATCTGAAGCTTTCTGAAGACATATTTGGCTTCTTTGGAAAATGCTAGAGATATTAAATAGAAGACATACTTGCATTTAAAAAGATGCTGTGATTCTTCATGTAATTTGGAAGAGGAAAGTTAGGATTCTACATCCTTCTGTTACACAATAAGTTGCTTCATCTCACTGGACTGTTTCCTGTCATAAACCCCTTTCACTGTCTCCTAGGCAGTTCATGTACAGGCTCAGTTATCAATGGTAGGAGTCTCGACAAGGCACTGAGCCTAGAGGATGGAACAGGAACGAAACACCGTCAGTGCACTATGGCACCACTTCGAATCATGATAGGCCTGCTTTCAGTTATGAAAAAATGTGCCAATTGTCCAAAAACTGAAGAATTTGTTTCTCAGACCTTTTTTTTTTCCACTAGAGAAAGCCAAATTTAAAAAGAAAACTATGTTTTCTCAAAAAACAAAAAACAAGAAAACAGCTTTCTAATGAACCAAACTAAGTTAGGGACATTTCAGTTTCCCTTCATTTAAAAAATATAATCTTGGTTATGACAAGTAATAGAAATATATTACAATTTCTCACTGAACAAAATATACTGAAAAAATGGGTGTTATTTTATACTTTGAGAATCACAAATATCTCTTTTTCTTATGTATAAGCAGTAACCAAAGGCTGACGGTCCATTAAATCCCAGTGAGAAGTTACCTCTACAGTAGGACAGGAATACTACAGTAGAAGTTGATTATAATTGAGAAAAAACCCAGCTTCTCTGTAGAAAGAAATAAAATAATCATATTGTACTCAAAATGTCATAGCTACCATGAAGATGGAGAGAAAAGCAAGAACACCTAACAGAGGCCAATACTGTGGAAAATTTTACCAAAGAAACTTAATTCTAAGTAGATGTAACAGTAGCTTGAAATAGCATTTACAGGTTTTTGTTTTGTCTGAGGTTTTGTTTTGTTTTGTTGTTTGGGGTTTTTTGTTTGTTTGTTTGGGGTTTTTTTTGCTTTTTTCTTGAGGGAAAAGGTTATCTGCAAAGGCTTTTGGGAATATCAGCTGAAAAAAGCCTGAAGTGATTACATATTCATTGCAGCTGAAGAAGTGTTGTTTGAAGAGTGATCAGTGATTTAGATCATAGAGATGCTAAAATTCAAAAAAATCTCAGAGAAACAAGATTGTAGTAAAAACCTTCTTGAGTCCTGAAGTACAGTCCTAGACACTAAGCTTTCAGAATGTGGCTTGGCTAGAGGAACACATAAAATTAGAAGCCATTTAAAAAAAAAAAAAATATTGAAAAAACCCAACCCCAAAACAAAAAAGCCCACCCTCTTCTTTCATTCTTTTGTTTCTTTCTGTAAGACACACAGTCCTGAAACTTTCTTCTGGCTTTCTACAGTAATGTAATAATGCTTTGCACTTGCCTTTCTCTTCTCACACACAGATCTCAAGTGCTTTACTTGAGATGAAGAATCCTGAGTGGCTCCACTCTACAAGAAGTGCACTGAGGTTAACTATGCTACATTTCAGTCTTCTTGAGGAATGAGCTGAAAATCTGCGTGTAACTGTTTCCCACATGTGTTATTCGTGTTTTCAGCCAGTTGTATGATTATTTGTAGGAAAGATTGCCTACTGCTGTTCCATTTTATGTCCCCAGGCCCTCTCAGAAATGGAAAGGCTATTTCTCAGTGGAATTCTGGGGCTAACTATTTTAATACAGCAAAAATAAAATAGAATGAAAATAGCCAGCCACTGAGAAAAAGCATGTTGTTTGAGAAAAAAAAGTTCACATTTTGCTGCTCTTTTTCAGTTCCTTTCTTACGGCCATCTTCAGGTTTCAAATAATTTAATTATTTATGACTCAAGGTAAACTCTATACATGGACCAGAATGGAAAATCTGTCTGTTTTCAGTGGTTATTACAGTTTGTTGACTTCTTTTTTACATTAATAATGTTGCTAATCAGTACTAGTGTATATACATTTGAAAATGTTACATGCAACCTGGAATATATAAGTTGTTTCACCAAGTATGTAACATTAAAATGTTCATATGGCAAATTTTCAGATGACAGAGAAATTTAAAAGACAATCTCAAGTAATTTAGATTTTACAGTGACAGATACTCAAGGCTAAGAATGCTCCTTTCTTTTTTCTCCTATAGGAGTCTGAAATTAAAATCAAAATGTACTTTTAGCATTACTTGGTAAGTATCACCGCTCTTACTAAACTACCACTCAGTTTGATGCATATAACTAATTTTTAAAGATGTGATGAAGGTAAAACCTTAAGACTTTCAGAAGGACTCTAAATTCTAGAATTAAAAAAAGTATGAATTTATATAAGCTCAGATTTTCTTGACTAATTTGCTTTTTTTCCTTTATCAGGATGGAATTAATTTAATTTGAAAAGATTTAGCCTTTTTTTTTTTTTTTTTGCTATGCAGAGCTTGATTATTAATCAAGTCCAACTGTTTGAAGGAATATTGTCAGAGATAAGAACAGTTATTCAGTTTTGAAAAAATATTTTGATCTTGTGTTTTGTTATGTTTGTTTTTCATTTTTTCCTACAACAAAAAAGAAAAATAGTTTTTTCAATTATTCTGTGAAAATGTATTTTACCTCTAATCATTCCAAAGAAAAAGAATGCCAAAACTGTGCTCCCCCCCAATCCTTCATATTAGTTTTCTTGAGCCTGTCTCTTGTACAGGAGGGCAGCAGGGACAACACTTGTGTGCGCTGTGACCAGGTGGATGATCT
>NW_009232802.1:0-10449 GCF_000690835.1 Fulmarus glacialis
TTGTGTTTCTACAGGTAGGATAGTTAAAAAAATTACTTCAATTTCACATTTTCCCCATAGCTTTCTGCTAGTTTTCTCTTCTGTTTTTGCTGTCTGAGTTATGGTTTTGTTTGCCTATTCAAAAAGATGAGAAAAGTTGTTATTTTGCTTAAAACTGCAAGAGACTTTCTGGCACTTTTTACTTGCCTTCTTATTATAGAGCCCTGGGGAAACTCTAAGGCTAATTTTTGACCATGACAACAAAAATCCTGCTTTTTACTGTAATAAAGCCTGAGATTATCTTAGAAACTCGTGACTCTGAGGATTTAGTCTTTAAGACTAAGCACTGATTATTACTAGAACTCAAGATAAAAACAATCCGGCTGATTTGGAATTAACCCTGCCCTTCTAGAGCTACAGAAATAAGCCCAGTAAGCTGAATATTAGCTAGTAGGAATTATTATGGTTTTATATATACAGAATTATTTAGCATATCTTTTGAAATGTCTTCATCTTCATGAAAGAAACTGCAATTAGTATTTCAGAGAACCTCACAAATAAGCCCCCTTGCTTGCCTACCCGCACTAAATGTGGTTTCCTTATCCTGTATGGTCTCTTTATGTTTCACTGACTCGCTCCAAGCCTGCCCTTACACATCAGGCTTTTCTGTTTCAGCATATTCCAGTATTCTGCCCACTGGAGAGGCTGACTGAGAAACAGCTAAATGTGCATCCTTCTGAGGTCGAATGTAAATGGGAGCAGTCTTGCCTTCTTTACTCTTAACAAGTCTTGACAGTGTCCCTTTATAAAAAGACAAGGTTTTCTTAGTAAATGTGTTTGGGAAAAACTTGTTTTGATTGACAATAGTGACAATACCCCCAAGGGATTGTGCGTCATACCGTAAGGGGGCTATTGCTTTCTTTTCACACAGAACAGGAGTAGTGTGTGTTGAGGCACCTGGGTGGATGCTCCTTTCTTTCCAAATAACTTTTGGGGTTTTTTTCTTCTGTTCCTCCAAGTTTCTAGAAAGCACAAAGGCTGTTAAAACCTGCATTGGAAAGATTGCTGTGAGATGCTAGAAAAAGTGTAATTGAGATCGTTCTGTCACCTGCACATTTCTTTTTTTCTCCTTTAAACTTTTTTCTTGATTAAAGCAAAATTCCTACCGGCACAGGTTTATCTTTTGCAATATACATTGGCCATTTGCTTATTTTTGCAATGTATTGTATCAATACATCATCATCAAAGATGACAGCTGTGTGAAGCCCTCACAATAGATATAGCAATAATTTTAGTATTGTGTCTGTTGTTAGAATATGTACAGGGCTGCAACATCTCTACTTCTAAAAAAATGTCAAACATGAAATGCCTCATGACTAATAAAAACACTGCATACAGCATATGTATGTGGATACGTTACATGTGTATGCTGCAGGGACATGTGTATTTATAGTAACATGCTGTAATTATGGCGAAAGTTCTGTCAGCATTTCCAGCATAAACATCATTTTCAGGATTTATTACACAGCTATAGGATTAGATCCCAGATAGAAATTGGCAAATGAGGCCTCAGCCTGGGTAGCAAATTCTTCTACTGATTTTTTTTTCAAAGAAATGCTTCATAATGTATACAAACACAAACAGAAACAGATGTTTGCAAAATTTTTATTTGTGCTGGTGTAATTAAAAACAAGCACAGGTTTAAGCTGAAGTTCACCTCAGAGAAGTGCCGAAGTTAAAAAAACAAACAAAAAAAACCAAAGTGCGGGAAAAAAAAAAAGAAACCGCTTGTCTTGCCCAGCATAGTCGGCTTCTTTTCAGTTTCAAACGTTTTTTCTGATGATAGTGAGGAAATATCATGTCTACCTTCTCTCCTTCAGTTGGCTTGAGCATGGGACCCTGTTTCAGGCTTCCAGGGGACAGAGGACCGCACGCCAGCTGAAGCACTGCAAGCCTCAGAGATGCTGGAGTTGCGTGAGCAATCTGGTTTCACGAACATCTCAACCCTTTGCAGATATTGCAGGGAATATGACTTGTTGCTGTTGTGTTTATATGCTCAGATTCTGTTTTATTCTGGTGTTCCCATAGCTTGTGGAAAGACCCTCATTCAACTGGAGATGGCCTGTGGAAGAGTTTTGCCCAGTAGGAGAACTCTTCTCTAATGAATTTTAGATGAAGGTTTGTCTTCCCATTTTGACAGTTGCTACACTTTCAGCTCAGAGCAAGCGGGAAGATATAGAGAATAGCTTTCTGAGCACTAGCTATGCCATGGCGGGATAGTTCAGCCCTGCTTTCCACTGAGATGGGCTGAACTGCAGGGCAGATGAGCTCCATAGTCTCCCCTTTAACCCTGGTTCTGCAGGCGTGCAAAGACAAGGACCTGTTGATGGACACCCAGTTCTTCATGGTTTCCTGTACTCTCTGAAGGAAAGGAAGATTTAACCTACTCAGAAAGACACCTCTGAACCCATTGCTTAGTTCAACATAAGGAGTTGTGTATACATTTGGAGAGGAAAGAAGTATCCAGATGCTCTCAGTCTTTTCAGGCATGGTTTGGGAGGTTAGGCAGAACCAGAAGCTCTTGATGTCATATTGCATACAAAGAGCTTGTCCAATTGCATAGCCACTGAAAGAAATTATCCAAGCCATTGCTTTAGGGACAGCCAGAAGCATTGCATGGTCACAATGGGAAGTCCAAATAAAGAAGTTCTTCTTCCTTCCACCTTCTAGGCTGGTGTCATTCACAGCAAACCTCCCTTCAGCTCTTTCTATCCTCCTCTCAGACACCCAACCACCACCACCCATTGCTCCAGTACGAGGCTGTAGGGCTACTTGGTGATGGTTTTATTCTCACTTATTTTTCTCACTTGCAGAGTTAGATAGATAGTGGATTTTTGGGATTATTTACTAGATTTAAAAAAAAAAAAAATCATCAGTTGCAATTAAGTTATAGATACACCAAAGTGACCCATCTCTTCTAAAAATATTAGGGGGGAAATTTCTGTTTCACCTAAAATAAAGGTAGATGAATCAAGTTTGTTCTAAAAGAAAGACATTGACCTGTTAGAGAGGGTCAAGAGGAGGGCCACAAAAATGGGTAGAGGGCTGGAACACCTCTCCTATGAGGAAGGGCTGAGGGAGTTGGGGCTGTTCAGTCTGGAGAAGAGAAGGCTTTGGGGAGACCTTATTGCAGCCTTTCAGTGCTTAAAGGGGGCCTGTAAGAAAGATGGAGAGAGACTTTTTACTATGGCTTGTAGTGACAGGGCAAGGGGCAAATGGTTTTGACTGAAAAAGGGAGGGGCAATGGTTTTAGACTGAAAGAGGGTAGGTTTGGATTGGACATAAGGAAGCAATTCTTTATGATGAGGGCGGTGAGACACTGGGGACAAGTTGCCCAGAGAAGTTGTAGATGCTCCATCCCTGGAATTGTTCAAAGTTAAGTTGGATGGGGCTTTGAGCAACCTAATCTAGTGAAAGATGTCTGTTTCATGGCAGGGGGGTTGGACTAGATGATCTTCAAAGGTCCCTTGCAGCCCAAACTATTCTATGACTTCAAAATGAAGAAAATCACATTTTTCATTTTGAAATGGTGAAAATGAAAGATTTTGCTAGTTGAATCTCTTAGTGAAGACAAAAAAAAATTGTTAAACTTAATATATATGAAGAATCATATCAAGTTCCTCAAATATCTTTTTTTGAGCAAGAAAAAAAAGTTCCACCTAAAACATTCTGGTGAAATAAATTACATTATGTTCATACTTAGGAGAGTTGAAGTTTGAACCCAATGAGCTTTAACCAAATATAATTTTTATTCTCAATGTGGATAAAAAGGTCTAAAAAGGAAAAAGGCAATAGAAATGTGTCAAAAAAGATAATGCAAAGCTACACGTGCCTATTGTCAGGCTGATCTAAAAGTATTGTCAAGATTTCTATCCCCTTTACATATGATTATCTATACAGAGGGAAGCATCATATCAGCGAGCTCGTATTTTAAACTGCAGTTGTATGTAAACAAGGGCCTTTGAGACTGGCATGTTATTGTCACTCTTGGTACTGATGGCAACGGATGGTTTACCGAGTGATAAACCAATAGTCCAACAGCAGCCAGGGTTTTGTGGAATGTCTATATGATGAATACTTCAAACATGAGGGTAACACAAAAACCTTGTGATTCTTTACCATAAATATATATATACAGACTCATAAAGATTAAAAAAAAAGAAAAAAATCAAAAAATCAGCCGTCATATAACCACGTTATATATAAATGTAATAGTACAGAATATTTTAAGATTCAAAATGTAGATTTTATAGAGAGTTTCCTTCATGCCATCTAATGCACTGAAAACCTCTCTTTCTTCATTAAGGTTTAATTGAAAAGAAGGGGTGGAAGGCACTGATCTCCTCTTGTACTACAAGATTTTTTGAATGGACAGTTTTCCTGTCATATAGCATGAGAAATCTAGAAGGACTAATGCACTTTAACTAAAACCAACACCACAAATTTGCTCTGATTAGCTCAAGAAGAACAAACAAAGCACAGCTATGTTCTTGAGATTATAATCAAAGTTGCTAGTGCTTACTTTGAAACAGTAACCACGAACGTAACCGCAAACAAACACACATTATTTATTATCTATACAATATAGATGTTTGTAGGGGATGATTCATGATGATTAGTTTCCATATTCCAAGTTAGGGTCTTGAGATCTGGTATATTCATTTATGCAATCATTATGAGCTGAGAAGGGGTAAACTATCCTGACATTGAAAGCTGACCTTTCAGTTATTTTCATCAAATCTGAACCATCAACTTGTCAGCCATGGTATGTGAACCAGTTCCCTTCTATCTATACTAAGGTGCAGCAAGCCTTCAGTTTGGAAAAATTAAGGTGAATAAAGGTCACCAGATCTCTTTATTTGATTGTAGCCAAGAAAATTGCTGAAAGCAAGCAAGTATGCTGCAGGCACATTGATGATTTTTCACAATGCCATTGAGTAGAACCTTGAAATTTGGTGCAGTCATAGATCATGGACCTGAGTGTGCACACACACACACAAAATTAAAAAAAAGAAAGAAAATCCAGATTTCAAGGAGAATATTCCCTCACAGGGCAGTCAATGACTGAGGATTTTGTTTTGTTTGCCATTTCATCTTTTTAGTCTTTCAGTGTGTCTTATTTTGTAACCTCACCCTAGCCCTGCTTTATTATTATACATGTATTTATCTATACTTATGCAATATAAAAACATCCATAGAAAAACTCTAGGTGCCCATAAAATTAATTAGATTTACAATTCCAAATGATGGCCACCAAACAGCATAGCAATAATCCCATAGAGAGAACAAATTAACTCAGCTAGCCAATAAATCAGAACAACAGAGAACTGTGTTTTCTTTTTCACCTCCAAGAAAGAGAACTTGTCCAAATGCTTTATCAAATAAATGACTCTTCTAGGATTCTCAGAATGTCATGATGTTTGACTGGGTGGGTTTTGTTGTTGTTTGTTTTTTTTTTTGGTTTGGGCTTTTTTTTGCTATAAAGAGAATAATTAAACACACATCTATTTTTTGTGCGTGTTATGTGTCCCACTGGGTATGACATTGTCAGCTATCAAGACTGAAAGTTCTCTGATGTCACTACTTCTATTTATCATGTTCCAGCTAAGAAAATAGCCATATTTATTAATTGGTTGAGTCGTTATTAAAAATTACAGTTGTGTTAATGTTACCTGTTAGCCTCTACAAGACAATGGGTGATGAGTAATTGCATATTGCAACTGTGAATGAGTGACCAAAGGCTAATGTTCTGTGACAAAGCACAGTGCAAAAATTTTTTTCTCACTCTCTGGATCTTGTCATAGCCCCAGATAAGCTCTTGGGTTGAAGGGACCATCATTTGCTTTATTCACCTAAGAAACAGGACCCTGATCTTGTTGGTCTGGTTTTGGTAGATCCCAGACTTACCCCATCTTGTTTTAGGGTCTAACTGTGCTGCAGCTCTTAAAAGCATAATGTCCTCCAGATGTGGCATCCCTCCCATTTCACTCTCTCTACCCCATAGTAGATGGTGAGGCACAGATATGTGAAGGATGTAATTCAGGCTTAATATATGTCCAAATACCAGGATTTTGGTCAATTACTGTTTTACACTACGTGGTGAGAGTTACAGAGAGGAGTCTTGGTTTTCTTCAATATAAATGTTACCACTAATAAGAAAAAGTATAATATGTGCCACAGAAAGTAATGTAACCAGTTTATCATTTTTTATGGTGGGTTAAGACCTGGTGGCGTTACTGTGTCTTCCTATAATTTGTAAAATGAACATTTAAATATAAAGGATTGACATTTAAGGTAAAAGTACCTCTTTCACTGACCCGGGGACTTTGTCTTTGGTTTAAAGCAATCGTAGCAAATTTGAGAGACAAAATTCACCAAGGTTAAAACCAAAAAATGATAGCCAACACCGAACTCTGCATCTGCCTGCATGGATGGACTGCTATCCAACCGCATCTTGAATACAATTAAAAATATAATTTGACTTTGAAATCCAAATGTATCTAACACCTTCCTCCCTAGAGGACCAAGCCAGATGTGCCTTGTTTTCATCCTGCTGGCAGCTAAACGTAATTTCCTAGGTAGACATCCATAGAAATCCTGTGATATCTTAAAAAGTAAATTTCATCAGGTGAAACACAGATCTAAAACTGTGTTTATTAGACTGTTTCTAAAGCTGTTTCATTAGACTAATGAAATTTTAAACCCCATCCCATAAAGTTATATTTCACAAAAGTGGAAAGCAGTTTTTATTCCTTTTTGCTGCAAATTTTGTGAACATATGGTGTAGTGTGGAAACATGGATAGTCAGAACAGTTAGCAGTTGCTGTGGTACTGCTGGCTTATTTCCACTTTACAAATTCATACGAAGCTAAAATATCACGCTGGTGACATATGCTTACCGGCTCTCCATTTACTGCCTGCAGCTATGGGCTCCTGTATTCTAATGGTAATTCTACAATCTGTTCACTGACAGCTCAGGGGGCCAGATGATATGCACACTACTGACAGGGACATCACTTTCATGAAACATTTACTTCTCTGCACCTGAATATTGGAGTAATCATATAGAGAGTCGACACACCATGAAATAGAGTTAGACTGAAGATTCTGAGAAGAAAATAGCAGACTGTCACTCAAAATAAAGTTCATTTTATACCCAGCAGAGCTAGGTTAAAAGACATTTCCATACACTGAAAATGCTTTCCATCTTTAAAGCTGCAGTTTAAAAGAAAAATGTTTTCCCCATTTTCTTCAGTGGCTCAAGGGATAATTACGCTCTGAGACCTGCACTCTCTTGGCCTGTGCTATTTGAATGAAGTCAGAATTGTAGTGGGTGGATGGGCACTGAAAATTCAGCCCTGCCACATTGTCAAAAGCACCACCAAACGACCTCTGGGTAACTTCATTTTATTTCCTTGCGCTTCCCTGTAAGGTTGGCTTGTAAGGTTTTGAACACTTGAAGGGCATTTGCGCAAAGTGACCTCTCAGGTCGGATCTTTACATCTTATTGAGGCAGCAGCATAGGTGCAGCTGGGCTTTAGGTAGTGGATCACTGCCCAAGGGAACGTACGGCCAGGATGGGATTAGGCAGCTGGTGCTGGGGAGTTACATCCCTGAGCAGCCCAAGTAGTCAAAGGACTCGCTGTAGGATCAGGATCAGCTGCTCAGAGCAAGAACTGCTGGAGTGTCCCTAAGTAGACACAGGCAAGGCTGATAATAAGCACGTTCAGGTGAGAGCTGGGAAAATGCATAATGCATTGCATAAATGCTATATTTTACAGAAAAGGGTAATGACGAATTTCAAGGCAAAAGGTTAATTTAATTATGCGAAATTTGAGAAAAGGCCTAAAAGGCCAGATAACATCTTATCAACCTCTATCATTCCCACCAGAGGATAACAACCAATTATCTAACATTAGGAAAGACGAATAGAGCAGTAGAATAAAACAGAGATTATTCCCTTGCTAATATAGACAGGGCAAGAATAAACATGTAATGTGTGAGCCAGCAGTTGGTAAGCATAGAAACCATCTTTCCGCTACCCATATTACCTGTGAATGGAAATATAGTATTGATATTAATATATTTTCCATGTTCTGGCCATCGCGAAAGTAATTATGAACAGAGAAATTGTCAGCCATCTATTGGAGAAGAAACTTAAACATTGCTAGGCAGATGGGGGTAAAGTTAAAAGCTGGCCTGGAAGGCACAGAATTAAATATTGTCTAGAAAGAAAAACAATCATGTGAGAGAAAAAAAAAATATTTTTAAATCTTTCCACAGGCTGATGTACCACTGAACATGAAACATCACACAGACTTAGAAGGGAAATGCACAGAAAGAAAAATGGAGATTGATGAGAATTAAAGCTTGCAAATGCCACCACTGGTGATAGAGAATCCTTACTGTCAGTCCTTCATGATGGTCCATTGAAAATTTGATTTTTGCTGCAGTGAGGAAAAGTGCCTTGATTATACTGTGTCCGAATTATCATATGCTAGAATAGTGAACTCTGGTTAGACATCATCATAACAATGTACGTAATATACATCTTCATAGCTAGTTCTCTAACAAACTGAAAGCTACTCCTGTGGTTATTTCAACTCATTGCCAAATTCTCATTCTCTACATATTCTCAGTAGACAGATTGCATAAAGCATGGCCGATGTTATTAATGTAAAGTTATAAAGATTTTGTTCTATAATACCTCATATTCTTAAGGATTTTTCTCATAATATGCTCATTTTGTGACCAAGGAAAGACTATCAGATTTTTCGTTCTATGAGGTGATCTTTCTGCTTGTTGCAGAATGACAGCTGACATGACATTATTGTGCAATGGGATCACATGTTCTCATGATTTGCTGTGTCCTAGGTTTAAACAGCTTCCATTTGTGCTGTACAGATGTAGTACAAACAATGTACTTTGGGGCTGATAGAAATTTTTTTCACTGAAAGGTATTTATATGCAAGGTTTTTATATAAAAAGGATTGTTTTGTAGAAAACTGGAATGTCTGGTGTTAGTTTCTGAAAAAAAAAAAATTGACTAAACTGGGAAAAAATATTTTGACCTAGTTGAACAGTTATTTTTAAACAAAGAGTAATTGGAAATATAAAACAGCTTCTGTAGTTGTTTTTGTATTGTCTTGTTCAAGTGAGAATAAAGTACCTAGAGGAATAATAGAAAAAAATTTTCCCCCCAGAAAATATTTTTGTTTTTTAATAAAATACTAAAAGACACAAGAATGCTCACAAGATGGAATCATACCTACTTTTTAGTCTATTCCAACATTTCAGAGAAAATATATAGCACTTTTTGACTAAGTATAGTAACTACATTTTATAGGATTACCTGGAAAATCTTCTCTGCTTATACAACAGCAATGATGGTTTAAGGCAATGCTACCATGTGGCTGTAGCCTGCTACAGAATGTGTACACCCACTTTATTCTTTTATGGAACATTTATTTATATACCTCTTGTTTTTATTTACCCACATTTACAGTAGCATATTAAAATTTTATTGTAAAGAGCGCTTTTATTTTATAATGAAATATAATATCCTCTGTTCTGTGTGGGAAGATGAAGAGATGGACCACAAAATCTCTTCATTATTTTACCCAATTTTAAGTTTCTTCAAACACTCTGCAACACATCTTTTTTTCAGAATTGCCTGAAGCACATTCTTGCAGTACTTCTTTCAAAGTGAGGTAGCCATAAATGCAATGGGGAGGGGTGAATACGATGTAACTACTGTCCCAAACCTGGAATGGAAAGTAGTACTTTTATGAATTAATTAATTTTACATCTTGATTGCAGCAGACTTTTTCAAACTGAAATGCAGCCTGAAATTCAGAGATTAATATACTGGAGTAAAAAGTGTGGAAAATAAGACATTCTACCATGTCATTAAGAAGACTCAGGTGGATTTTGAAGAGAACTGCTCCCTTCACTCCAGTATCCCTGAGACACTGGGGGAAAGCACAAATTTCTACCCAAAATATGCAAACTACTTATATATGAAACTTTTTGCATTTCACTGCTAAGCTTTCGAACAACGAAACAGAGTGTTTTCTCAACAGAACTCATCATACATGTGTGAAATAAATGAAAAATCCCTGCTTCACGGATTGACAATATGTTTAGTATCCTTGCTATCTAGTCCCATACTCTCTGCATATTCTCATTGTACCAAGTATGGTTTTGGTTAGATATTCATCATTGGGTAATTTATAATACAAATACAAAATAATGCATTTCCTGTCTTCTCTGACCCGTCCTTCTATGGCATGGCACCCTTTTTGGTTTTTTTAATCTGTTGGGCTTACTAAAAAGGAAAACATACGACACACAGAATAATGCAGGGGGTAATCTCTGTGAATACACATTCTTGGAAATCTCAGAACAACC
>NW_009232802.1:10468-32306 GCF_000690835.1 Fulmarus glacialis
ACCACCTCAAGCCTCCCATGAGCAATGCAACAGGATGGTGCCATGTTGATAAAGTTTGTTTTCTGTTTCACTGAGCCACCTATATTGTGCTTCGACATGTCTCCTGCTCTGTGTATTTATCACTGGCAGTGACTTTGTCGGGTGCTTTCTCATCCTCATCTCACAGCACTGGAGCCTCACGGGCTGGAATTGAAGTCACTCAGGTGCAGCCAGCAACGGCTTCTCCCTAATGCTGTCTGACGGTGGCTCCTGCACTGCGCCTCTCCCCTGAAGGGGAACTGATGGAGTTGCTCCATCCCAAAGAGCACGCTCGGCAGCTCCTTTCTGCCTAAAATTTTCCCTGGTCACGCTTGCACTAGCAAATGCTGTGGGCTGAGGGCTTCACATCAGTGCCACGCTGAGGCTTCCTCTCCAGCCCTCAGGCCTTAGTGTCCGGGCAGTGAAGCTTGATGGTGGTGCCTCACTTTACAGTTTGCTTTTCTATTATTTCAAACTTATGTTCTGGAGTCTCCGAACCTTTCAGGGTATATCACTGCATGATGTTATGATACTGATAGGAGGGCACAGGATCTGAAGGAAGTCATTTAAGAAGTGAAGAAACCTGGTGTTTGTATTCTGGGGAAAATGTAGGATAAACATTTTTTTAAGATAGTAGTACACTTTTTTTAAGATTTCTTTCAGAAGGGGAATCAGGGAGAAATACACCATATTTGGCTCCTAAAGGTTACATATGAAATGAATGCTGTTCTTTATTTCTGCTCTAGTCACTGAGGCTTCTAGACACCTGGGTCACTTTGCAGTGAACAATTTGGCCCAGCTGCTGCGTGGCACAGAGCACAGCTTTTACCTTTGCTCTGGGGCAGCAGCTTGTGAGAGCCGAGAGAGGACTGCCCATGATTTGCATGAACCACCCATGCTGGAGGCACCTGGAGGTGGACCACACCATGGGGAGTCCAGGCACCGGGCAGGCAACACCAGGAAAGGCTCATGATGAAATCTGGCTGCTGACTGATTAGGAACCCAATGACAGCAGTTAATTCCCAGGACACAATAATTTTTGATGAATTTTTGCTTTCTAACAAAAACTTGTCTCCTCAGCATTACCACTTTGATGTTTGGGAATCCTTTTAGTGCCTTATTCAGGTCATTACAGATTTTTGGGGGGGATAAGCATCCAAGCCAAATGGTACCTGACCAAAGGTATGACAAATGTTATCGGGGTTAAATGGTCCATCCTGTTCACCCTGACGTCATGAACAAAAAAATACTTTTGCCATGGATATAGCAGGTAGACCTTAAAAGCAGGTAAACGTTGAAAGATAAAGTTAAGATATAAAGCAGGAGTCTCTTGTAATGAGTGTTTTCTCAGTGTCTTTTTTGATTGTTTGGAGCCAGCTCAAATGCTCAGTTTGTCCAGGTGTTTTCTTACCAATGCTTGGCTGCTGATTCAGTGGTTTCAAAGCAGCCTCTTTGCAGTCTAGGGATTATGATGCCACATCACGATCTTTATCTGCCCATTTCTGCTCAGCTTCCTATTTTCCTTTTGCTCCAGCTGTAGATCAAAATTGTACAAATGTTCTTTTTCCTTGGTCTACTACATGACATATGTATGGCACCCTTATTCACCCTGTACCTGAAAGATCTTTCCTCTTGTATTTCTTTATTTCCGGCAAAAGTTGACAAACTACATAACAGCATTAAGTACTCCTCTCCTCTGTTCCAGTGCTTATAGCAGGGGCATGTCTTTTACTCCTTTCCCTTTTTACTTCCATTAGAAATTTTTGCTATTGTTTTCTCTTATTTATCCCCAGGGTTACCTCTGTATGTGGATTCAGTATTTGGTTTTTTTCTTTTTCTCCTGCCTGTACAAATTGGATTTCTTCATGTGTGTTTTTGGTGATTGGAGAGTGTCACTAATGCTTCTTTACCCCAGTTCTTGGTGCTGCTCTTGTATCAGTGATACCGTTTCCCTTACTGACAGCTTCACCATGTACAGCACTGAATTTCCTGAATTTCACACTGGGCACAATGTAAAAACCCTCCTTCCTTATAAAGCAAAACTGATTCTTTTTTGAGAACACACATCAGAAAGACACTACAGCACCAATGAATTCCCAGACTTCTTCAAATGCTTCTCCAACCAAATTCCATTTACACATTTAGGTAGAAAATGATAATAAAGCAAAACGAACTCTATTAATTGGTATAAGCACTTCTACTCTACAAGCTTCAACTCTAATCCACGCTTCTTCCTTTTTTCAAGCCAAGACTTAAAATGAGGAGATGCATTTACGAACCCACCTATTCTTTGCAAACCTTTTTCCATCACAGAATCAGTGCACTTTCTCCTGCATTGCACTACTCGGCTCACATCTTCATGTTGATGTGTCAAGCTAGGTGGCTCTCACTCTCCTGCATAGTCCCGTTGTTTATTCTGGAGTTGAATGGCATCTCTGGGTAGTTCCCCTTCATTCAGACCCTTCACGGCCTTTGAGGCATTTGCTGTGATAGTCTCAACCAACTCTTCCAGTTGTCTTAGAGTTATTTACCTGCCTACTACTTGTCCCTAATCAAGCAAGCAAAGGTCTGGCTGCTGGCTGCCCAACTTGATCCGGTAACAGGAGAATGAGTCACAGGACTGAGTCCTGTGGGAAGGGATCATCTACACCCATGGCTGCTCATGTCTAGAAAACCAGAAAGGTTGTGTTGTCCAAAACCAAAAACTAGAACTGGTAGCAACTGTTTTGATTCCTTGAACTGCTGTTTTGGCTCCACAATTCTCTACAAATTGCTGTGAGGGCTTAAAAGAGAGATTGTAACTACTGATGGGCTGAAAATAATAAACATGGGAAGAAAAAGGACTTGCAATTAGTTCCCACCCACAACAACAAAAAGCAAAACAAAACACCACCCCCCAAAAAAAAAAAAAAACACCCCCCCCCCCCCCAAATCCTAAATATCCTGCTTCTATGTCTCTGCCTATCACTGTTTACCTTGATCAAGCTAGTTAACTTCTCAGTTACACTTCTGGGGTTTTTTTGGTTTGGTTTTTTTTGGGTTGTTTGTTTTTTTTTCCCCCAGAAGCTTATTATTTCAACAGCTCATGAAATGGATGGCTTTGAAGCTTAGAAAGCTAGTATTTTTAAAGAACTATTTATGATGTAAAGCGATAATTTAAGCATTTAGGCCTTGAAAATCAATCTCTTTAAAGCCCTTCAGAGAAATGTTCGATATATGCAAAAATGCAGATATTAGTAGAAGCAGCATGTACATGTCCAAGAGCAACATTTGGCCCCCTTAAGCCAAATGAAAAAAACTTTCACACTTACATGCACACTCACAAACCTACCCCGCTGTGAACTAAATATCATTTTCTGATTAAATGCTTACTCAGTCTGACTGTACCACAGAGTGACTGCAATAGTAATAAAGCTCTGATGTGGCAGAAATTAAACCTTTAGGACTTTGTGGTAGTGCATTTCTGGATACTTATATAATCAGTAAGAATAAGAATAAGAGTAAAAATAAGAATAAGAACAACACTTAATCTCTTACAGAGCAACTTTTATCTTTGGATTTTAGGTTGTGCCACATATAAGGTTTAAATCTGAAGTCAGAACGATTTAATCTAGTGGAGAAATGCAGTTATCTCATGGCAACGCACTTTCTGCAATGCTCTGTTTCTTTCATTGAATTGAAATTATGGATGTATTTACTCTGTGCTTGCTACAGCAAAAGGAGGTGATTCTCAGCGGAGCAAACGTGAGTGCAGAGATAACGTAAAGATTATGGGAAAACTCACGTTTACAGGCACGGGGCTTATTGTCCAACATGCAGCATTATAACGGGCAAATCCTGGCTTCTGCTGAGGGGGCAAAGGGACAGTAGAGAAGCCTCCTATCTCCCCCCAAGCCTGGATACTTGCAAAAGAGGCTGTCAGCATCCTGCTGTTGGTGCTTCCCGAGCCGCAATGCCCCGGTGTGCCTGGTGACCGCAAGGGAGTGAGGGAGGGCAGAGCTCTTCTCCATTGTCTCTCTTGTCTGCAGCTGGGCTACGAGCCATATACTGAAACCTTACGGGGCGGTGTAACATCCCCAATGTCCTGGGGAATTCTTCTTCCCTTAGCGCCTCCCAGTTTGCCCTGCCAGAACAATCTCCTGAAGGCAGGGGACATCTCGCTACAGAGTCACTGGTGTTTTCCAGGAAGCTGGAAAGGCATCAAGAGGTGGGCACTTTCTTGTCTGGTGCCTTTTCTTAGCTGATAGCTCCTTCTGGCACTTCTGTGAACTTGGGAATTTTTGTTTGAATGTTTTTCTGCTGGAGAAAGTCACTTTAGTGAACTGATTGAAAGCAAAATTTGGCAGTTTTAATAAAGTTGCAAATCCAAATTTTGTAAACAAAGCTTGTAAATTGTCGAAGTACTACACATTAAAAGTTTCTTATTCTCAATTCAAAGTAATTTACTGTGTCTAGTTTTGTTGTTGTTCTAAAAGAATAAAACTATCAAAAAGATAAAATTAGATTTTTTTTTTTTAAATTAATGATGAAGGATGACAAAACTTTCCATTATTTTTATTTACTAACAATTATTCACATACCTTTTTAAGATTTTTTTTCTCTAATTTTGAGGTACTTTAGACAATGCCATAGCTGGGAACATATTTGGCCAGCTCTATTAAATAAGATAGGATATTAAAGAGTCTTCCAAGCCCTTTCCTCTAGGTATGGACTCTTTCCAAGCCCAAATCCATCTCAGGATGAAACCCGAGGATATCTACCTCATCTCCCGGTGCTCTAATTTCTCCCAGAAAAAAGTGAGGCCCATGGTGCGGATGTCCATCTGCAGCTCTGACCTGATTCTGGCCTTAGTTCAGAAAGGACCTGGAGAAGAGGAGGCTGAGGGGAGACCTCATCGCACTCTACAACTACCTGAAAGGAGGTTGTAGTGAGGTGGGGGTTGGTCTCTTCTCCCAAGTAACTAGTGATAGGACGAGAGGAAATGGCCTCAAGTTGCGCCAAGGGAGGTTTAGACTGGACATTAGGAAAAACTTCTTTACTGAAAGAGTGGTCAGGCCTTGGAACAGGCTGCCCAGGGAAGTGGTAGAGTCACCATCCCTGGAAGTATTTAAAAGACGTGTAGACGTGGTGCTTAGGGCCATGGTTTAGTGGGCATGGTGGTGTTGGGTTAATGGTTGGACTTGATGATCTTAGAGTTCTTTTCCAACCTTAATGATTCTATGATTCTATGTTCTAGGCTTCCACACTGAAACCCCTTGGAGACTATTGGGGCCTATGTGAGCTGAGACTTGGGCTGAGGACATTAACTGCATATGCAAAACAGTGACTGAAAAATTATGATAAAATGTGACGAATGTGATAATATGATACAATTATGATAGTGATGTTAAAAAGCAGTTATAAATGCTGTCCTTCAAGAGCGAAACGATCAGTTCAGTCACAATTCATCAGCTATTCCTAGGAGACATCTTAAACTGGATGTTTTGGCAAAATATCAGTAATATGGTTATTCTCAGTGACTAGCAGAGACCCTGACAGAAGATTTTTTTTGGCTATCTCTCTGGTTTGTCCATTGGAAAAAAAAAATAGGAAATAGTTTTATCTCTATTACTTTGACAGACCACTAATTTGTTTTTGATATAATTAATATTAGCTCAGCACCAATGAAGCTTTATTAAATTTAGGGGAGAAAATTCTTCTGGCTTAAGATGCTGAAAACCAGTTAAGAATCAGGGCCCACAGTTATTATACTGGGATTTTCTGTCATTGGTTACAAACACGGAATAGAATAAAAATACTTATACATACAGATTCCAATGTGTAACAAAATTCAAACCAGAAGAATTCCTGGGTGTCTTCCCCTGCCCTTTAAATCATAATTCAGAGCATCTGAGCAAAAAGTAAGCTTTTATAAAAATGAAAGCCCACGAAAAAGAATAGGGAGGATCAAACTGTGGGCATTCTCACCACATCAGTTTAATTATAAAAAGGTGCTTTAAAAAGGAGGGTGTTTGTCCAAGATTTTCTATGTTGTGAGTGGGAAAGACTCCTCCAAAGAGAGATTCCAAGTATTTAAGTTAAGTTTCTGCCCAGAAGCACCTCAACAGTGGCTTCTCTTTCCCCTTTGACTATTCAGGAAAGCATAGAAAGGACATTCACCTTGTTAAACTTTTTTTTTTTTTTTTTTTTTCTCTTTTGCCCTTATGGGAAGCTGAGGTAGAGTAGCCTTTAAAATGTTAGATGACAAGAATCTGCTGCTATAAATACTCCCCAAGACTTCCATGAGTTTCTCAAGTAATGACTTGCAAATTGCCAGCTTTCATTTGGTGCTCCGCAGGCAGAACTCCTAGTAGCCTTCCCATGGGAAGAATTTGCGGGAATAGAAGTCCTGATTTGGTTTTGGGGTTTTTGTTTGTTTGGTTGGTTGGTTTTGCAAGGGTCTGAACCCAAGGAATTTTGTAGCAAAGTCAGATTCTTAGATTGCTGACTTAAACTGCCAGTTGAAGTTTTGATTGTACACGAAAATACGTGACTGTTAAAACTTGAGAGAAATATGTTTTTCCCTTCATTCTGTGACTGCTATCTCACTTTCCTTTGGCAATATTACACTCATTTCAGAAAATCTGATACGAACAATGAGTGAAAATTATAATTAGTTACAAAATGCTAAACCAACTGTCAGGAAGAGCAAGAATCTATGAGCAAAGGTAGTCTAGGGATGAGCATCCAAAGTAATTGTCCAGGTTCCCAACCCTCAAAAATCTCATCAGACTAAGTGGGCTACCAAGGAAAGGACCTGTATACGTTGGTAAAAGGAGAGCCTGGGGCCCATACCCTGCCAAACACCAAGTGGGGTTATGAGTCACAGCTCATCTGGAAGGAAGAACAAAAGTGGTTCCATTCTTCAGAGAGAACTGAACTATTAGTTGGAGCTGAAAACTCCCATTAACCAGGAATATGTTTTTGGTTTAGATTCAGATGTATGAATTTTCTGAATTTCAGAATGGTAATTACTAATTACTAATACTGATTCCCTTAATTACACAGATTGTTAAGGAGTAGAGAGAGATTAGAAAGAAACGGAAGGTTTTTCCTGGCCATCTAACACACATCTAACAATAATGATCCACATTACTGTGCTCTTGAAAAGACCTATACTTTTATTACTACAGCTAGCTACTGCTTGCTTCCACAGGCTATTTTAAAGCGATATAATAGTATCTGTTGGCAGTAGGTGCCTGTGTATCAATAGGACAAGGATGAGAAACAGATACTGCTAGTTAGCTGCTGTAAATATAAATTCTAAATAAAAAGAAATTCAAATGGGAATGCAATTAAATTACGTATATTATTAAATGACATGAATAAATCTATTCTTCTAATTATGTTCAGGCTCACATAGATGAAAGGGTAACAGCAGGGATGATCGTGAATGAAGAAAACCGATTTCACACTAGACTGGGGAAAAATTCTGAGAAAGAATCACAAAGAAGGTCTTGACACATCCTTATAAACGAGAATTTTCACTGAGGACAAGGGTTTTACCTGCAATACTAAAAAACCCAAGGGTTCTTCACTGAGCAGCTCACCTGATTTTGCCCTAGGTGGTTTAAAATGCTGTTATAAAACAATGTCTCCTTACTCACAGGAGATCTGCTGTCCCTCTACATTCTCAATAGAAATTGTTTAATTAATTGCTAGAAAGATGACATTTTAATTAACAATGGAAATTCTTGGGATTGGGTTTTTCAGGCAAATTTTATTCTTCTTTGTGATAGGCTTTATGAAAAATATTGCAGCTAGCATAAGAAATGAATAAAAACAGCCAGAATGAGGAAGGGCAATGTAAACATGATATCTGAGACGTGGATTTTTTTTTCCCCATAGACACAAAGCAGAGCTCATCTTAAAATGGAACAAAGAGACATTTCTGGACAAATCCTGGAGGTAAAGCCTCCTGTCACATCACCTGTATCACATAAATCATGGGCAACTGTCTGAGCTTTCAGTGTCCTTCACAATCAGTTTCCATCCTACTTTCCATCCTCAGCAATAAGATGATGACTTTCATCTCCAGTCGAACAATAAGGCCTTAACCACCATTTAGTCTTTTCGGAAACATACATTTGTGCTTTCTCCTTCACGCACATTATGGTGAGGAAGAAATTCTCATTCCTTGCTTTTCAGTATCTCAATGGAGTGCTTTTATGCTAGAATCCAGGTTTTCTCCTGCCCGTGTCCTTTGTATGTTCTTTGGTGCAGGGAGCGTCTTTTCCTGGGTGTAGGCGAAGTGCACAGCACATCAGGAGCCTGTGTCTGAAAGTGTGCCTTTCTGCTTCAGATTTTGGTTTCATAATCCCTTTCACAGAGCAATTTCAAGAGGCTTATGCTGCCTAAAGCATCACAGCTATATTGTTCTGCTATTGAAAGTTTTTTGTTTATGGCCACCTCAGCCATGAGTACAGGCATGGTTTTGGATAGCAGGGTAGACACACTTCAAGACAAACTATTATATACAGTCATAACTGAGTGCATCAACAGTAAAAACCTTGTTGATTTAGAAGGCCTCAGTAGCTTTTATTGATGACATTTTGTCTCAGGGATGATCATGTGGGAAAAAAAAAAAAAAAAGAAGAATAAATATCCAAATATGAAAAACAAAGAAAGGAACTGAAAACAACAGAAGGAAGTAATGCTTGTACTGGTTTTCACAGATACCAGTGGACACTGCCTAAACCTCTAAAGATCTGTTTTAATTATTTTGATATTTCTGGCAGTTTCCCATTTCTAAAAAGCTGTTATTACAAAGACATCTTTTATGTAGCTACAACATGTTGATTTCCAACGAGCTGGAAGCGCCTGAGCTTAAGGTTGCTGACTTAAAGGCAATGACACCAGTTCATGAAATGGAGATATGAATTAGCTGCAGACAGATATTGGTAAGTATATATATATATGCCTGTAGAAAACCCAGATATTATTTTCTCAGTGCACTCTTCTTAGATAGTATAAATCTATTTTCATCCTTTAGTGTTGTACTCACTTAAGTATACACACACTGGTGACTTTTGCATTATCATGAGATATTCCCTGGCTATCCTGGGAGCTGGACGTACTGCTGAGTGGACCCTTTCAAATTCCTCAACAGCTTACTCAAGCTATTTGAGAATGAAAACAAGTGTTCTTTCTGTATTGCAAAAATACTGTCACGTTGCCCTACATTCAACCCAACTTTGGCATTTCCTGACTTTCAGAGCCAAAATCTGTTGGTATAATTCAACTGATTTCAGTGGGATCATGTCAGCAGAAAATATGGTCCTCAGTGCTTCACACTGCAACTTCTACCTTGTTTTAAAATAGTCTGTTACATTTAACTTCTTAGACATTTTAAAGGCAAGAAAGGGAGGAAAACACATCAACACTGCATGGCTGAAAGAGTTTGTGGCTTCTACTGACAACTTGGATTTTCCAAAATTTTCAGAGGAGTTTACCATGCTAGTGATTCACTGTCTTCTGTATATTGGGCCAACTTTGCCACATCATGACTTTAATCACTCATTTAATTGGGTTTACCTCCATTGCTACAATATACTGTCAAAACTCTTTATGTGTCAGTATACTCTCAAAACTCTTTGTTCTTTGTTTTTTACTTTCTTAGAGTTTACCTTTCTATACAAATAAACTCTTCATTCAATACGGCACAGCCCCATTTAGCCATCCCCAGAGGTTCAGACAGTAAGGGCTGGAGGCTGTTCCCCTGCACTCCCCTTTTCCTTCTTCTGCCTTCAGAACTGAGGTCTGAGAAAGCCCATATTACCAAAAATGTACTAATTATTAACTAATTCTGATATTTTTTTTTTTTAAATGGCATTGATTTTGTATCCAAACCTCCTTCTGTGGGGTCAGAAATGAATGATCATACATAGATCTTAACTTTAATTTCCTTTTTTTTTTTTTTGGATGGGAACAGTATTGGTATTTTTGAGGGTTCATGTTATCATGAAGAAAAAAAAAATCAAAAAGTTATGATCTCAACTTTAACCTAGTTTGAGATTTTCTCGCTTTGTCTTGGTCCAAAAAATGTCAAGCCTTTTGTTTTCTTCTTTTCCCCTCCCCCCCCCAACTAGAACCTGATTTGGAAAATTCCTAAAAGAAAGTCTCTGAATTCTTATGGCTTTCTTGAGGCAACATGTTTTCTAAGATGAAGTGTTCTATTAGATCAGAAGATTTCTCCAAGCCTTTTGATTAAAATGACATTCATCACTTAGGTTGCTATAGCATATGTTGAGGTGAAGAGCAGGTAAGCTGATTGCTGTAACTACACAGTCCACAAAATAAAAATTGGACAATTTGCTGTAATTTAGAAAGATGAATGTGATGCACAAAATTATATATTTTATTTGAAGGCCAGATTGCATGACTCTAATCAGGATTTAAAATCTGAATGAGAAGAAATTGTACCATAATTATTTTCCCATAAGAGAACAAAGAGATTGTAAAAGCACCTAATATATCTCTTTGAAAATTTTGAGAAACTCAGAGTAAAGAGCTGCAGACTAGCAAGAGAAAGCTATTGCTACCATTTACCTCAGCCTTATTAAAATAAAAATTGTTTTACAATTCACTGAATGCTTTATTCTTGCAAAAATAAAATAAGCCAAATGTTTCCATATGCAAATGTTTTGGGTCCAATTTACCTTCAGTATATCTCTTTGGGCTTCAGTGAAGTTGCACCATAGATAAATGTGTCCTTGTTCTTTTCAGTTTCTACACACATCCTTCTATTGACCTGAATTTCAAGCTTTTAATTAAAATAATTTTTTACTACTCTACAGCTTTTACTTACAGCCTAATGGGCCTCTGTACTTCTCAAACAGGAAAGACGTAATGCAGAACACTGTATGCCACCTGACTCAAGGCTGAGGTCAACCAGCTTGGTTTATCTTTCTGTGTGTAGTCTTTCTTGAGCTACTGTATTAGCTTCATGTAACAATGAGACATGAGCCTTTACGAACCAATGCACCTAGGCCTAGGTGCCTTTAACAAAGCATATATAAAAAGAGAGATAAATGGAGCTTTCTGCTTGATCCGCTTTATGTGGAGCTTTCTGCTATATCTGCCCAGGACTCTGGCAATGCTCTGAGTTGATTCACAGAGAAGGGAAAGGGATTTTTACTTCTAGCTCCCACTGTCACTGTGATATGGGGCAACTCACTTTAATTCTCTGTTTTCCTTTCTCTTCTGACTTTTTTTCTGAATTTCCCTATTGTTTAGAATATGTTTTCCTATCTTTATTATTTCTTCTCTCGCTACATGCAAAACGTTTTCGCATTGAACTGGTGGAAGACCAAAAGCACATAAAACATTACCGTCAGAGTCAGAGTCCAGCAACAACTCATTCAGACAGGTGAGATCTTCAAGCAGCCCTCAACCATTTTATGCATTGGGTTAGCCTGCAGCACACTGAGGCCTGAGCTCAGCTGGGGCTTTTACAGCTGTTCCAGTAAAATATAATCATAAATAACAAATAAAATACAATAACAATTATGAAAAAGCTTGTTTGGCAGATGTCATCAAGATCCCCTGTCTTTTTTTTTTTAATTCTTTCTTCTTCCTACATTGTGATAAACTGTTGAGCACTGGGAAGTGCTAGCTGGTGCTGTTGTTTGTGTTTGGAGCAGTCTTTGGTAGAAGGAGTTATTTGATGAAAGCTTTTTTTTTCCTTCGCTCTTTGATTAGAATCTGTCCTCACAGCAGGATTGCTCCCTGATATCAAGAGTCCTAGGGGAAATACGATAGCCCTGAATGGTCTTTGTGACCTTTTGTTTTGTTCTTGGAGTGATGCTTATAGGTATATAAGTCAATTTCCTCTTGCATACACATGGTGAGATCACATCACCAAGTTCATAGTTGGCTTATACATGGTGTCTTCTGACCTTCTGATCTTCTCCCTTGGAAAACTGAACTATAAGCTCCTGATAGTCCTTGCCAGAGTTGTTTTTAGTAATTATTAAGTCTGTAATAGTTTACCTGGCAGAGAAGTCTAACTAGTCCAGAATTTCATTGTTGTTTCTCTTCCTTTAAAAGGCAGAATGCCAGCTTTAGAGAAGAGCAGGACTCTAAGAGAGGAACACTCCATACAACTCTCTCCCTGCACTCCTCTTTAACAGCCTTACAGAGCCGGAGAGAATGAATTCTCCTCCATGGCCTGACCTTGTGAAGCCAACAGGAAACATGCATGTATCATCCTTAAACAAAAATCTATGGACATATACCATTGGCCTGCAGACATGATCCACTGAGGAAAAATTCTCCCTATTCAAACTATTTCAGGGACAGTGGGCACCTTTCTATTTGCAGGGGGAGATCCCTGAGGAATTTAATATTTGCATTGATTCTCTGCAGTTTTTCTATTCAAAGGAGAAAATGTATATACCTGCAGCCCAGATGAAGGGAATTCCTATATATCTCTTTCTGTAAGAAAACAGAGAGAGGCCTTGAGAGGAAACATTACTTCTGACCACTTTCACAAAGTAAGTCCGATTTAATCATCCTACAAACATTTGAGAGGGAAAAATGTCTTTAAGGTTATTGTGACATTTTCCACATCACTTTATAAATAGATGGTGGCACTAGATCAAAAACAGTATCTCTGACTTTAAGCAAATCAGTTCTTCTGATTGGCTAACTTCATCAGCCACTGAGGTGCTTAAGCAGGAGATGTGCTAAAAGCCTTGCAAAAATGATATTATCATTAGAGATAAAACCATTTAGAAAAAATCTTGCATGGGGAAAATGAGGAGACAAAAAGATGCAAAGAAAATAGATGCATTATTTCTTTCTAGTTCTCACTGCCTTCTGAGACTTATTTTTTTAACAAGAGAGAAAAATGTTTATATGGATGTTTTTGACACACACATCCTTTTCCAATAAGTTATTCTGTGAGGAACTGCATACATACAGAGCCTTGTTCGTACTTCTTTGTTGTTTCCTACTTCTTTGTTGTATGTTAATTTTCAGAAAGACATGGTTATATGTACAGGGAGAGGGGAAAGAGCTGGAGATGTACATCGGAGGTAATATCCATATTGTTGTCAGTGGTATGACTGCAGCTCATGGAGATGGACTCAAGTTGGATATAAATTTGAGTGTCTGAATTCCTCCATTGGGGCAGTGACTCCAGTGCTGAGCTCAGGATGTACCTGTCCACCAGGCACATACCAAGGCTGCCCCGGTACCCAGGCCAACAACTTCAAGCTAGCACAAGTTAATCTCCACAAGTTGTGCTGTGCTCCTAACTTCAGAAAATTTTCTTCTTAGTGACATAATGAATAATATTTTAGAAGGAAAGGAAAAAGGAATATCGAGTTAGATTTCCTTTCAATTGTCTGGCACAAACCACTGCAGATTTTTCAGCTGAAAATTCGTAAAAAATAAGAAAATATCCATGGGATAAAGCTAGTCAACAAGACTGTACATCAGCTGTCTTTGTCTCTCACCAGAAGATGAGGCAATGTGGTGGGGTACAGAGCAGATCCCATAGAAATAAAACAGCAAAATCTAGGACAACCTCTAAATCACTTTAGTAATTTATGGTGTTGACAATGGGCAGAACATGGCATCATGAGAATTACAGAGATTTGCCTCATTGCCTGGCAGTCTCCACATCCTTCAGCAGCAAGTAGATCTCAAGTGAGAATCAAGGTCATAACATATAAAAAATATAACTCTTGGAAGTTACAAGCTGAACCAAAAGATAATGAACGAGTAATGGTTTTCAGATCCAGCCATTTATATTGTTAGTGACAGATCAACATGTATGTTGAGAACAAAACACAGAAAGAAAAATCAAATCAGTTCTTCATTCTTTTTCCACTGAGAATCTAAAGTTCAAGTTTTGTTACGTGTAACAGACTTATACTGATTGTAAACAGGTATTTAGAGTGGGACACTAAGTGAATATCAAAATCGTATCACTTCCTAAAGGAGGAAACTAGAGCAAATTATAAGTACTGAAATATCAAAAGGCGCTGAGTGACCGTATAGGACCTGATCCATCCTCCTGCCAGGTAAATGGGCCCAAAGGGCCCGAAGGGGTAGGTATTAACCAGTGGCACGGAGGTTTACCATCTCCAGTCTGCAAAGCACCCCGTGACAAAAGAATTGTGGGGGGACTATTGAAAAAGACAAAACCAAGCCAGATCAGAAATTGAGTGCATATACTGCCTTGTCCCCTCCCCTCCTAGCTCCATAGTTGTCACAATGCAGGCTATTAAACTGTCAAATATCACCTCTTCATCCCTCATTATTTCTGTGCTAGAATTGGTCATAAAACTCCCCAGAGGCTTTCCTTTTTTAAAGTAAACCGGGTTTTTTTTTGTGTTTTTGTATTCTGAACTACTTAAGCCTAAAAAGCCACAGAATGGACACTTTAGAAGTTGCCACACTTCAGAGTTTCTGCTTAAGCTTTTTGTAAAACAACCTAAAATTGAAAATTGATCTATTTCTATATGTATCTGTATCAAACCATAACCTCTATTTTCCTTAGCTACACTGTTTTTATTGTATTTTTATACTGGAGGGCCCTTACACATTTATCTTTTTGTTCAATCTTCCAGAAATTGTCACATACTGCAAAAAAAAAAAATTCACCAGTCCAAATAGTGAAAGCTCAGGAGCAAGAGGTGGATTTTCTCCCACAAGGTGCCAGGAGGCCCGTACAAGGTGCCACCTCCAGCATGGGGAACCATTTAACAAAGGTAAGCTTTTAACTTAGGTATGGAATACTTGACAATGAGGTTGAAATCATAATGGAGAATCATCTGAGAAAGACCATCTGTGGAAATTGTATCAGAAAGAGGATTTCTTTATGAATGTTTGGAGAATATGGGATTGAGACTGAGACGAAGCATGCTGAGAAACAGAAATATCTTGGAATCACTGAAAAGACACTTAAAACTCATAAAAGGTTATCTGAACAATGTAGAAACTCAGGCAAGAGTTTTAGTGCTGGTTTTGGTCCCCCCACCCACCAAAAAAGCAGATCTAAATATATCTTGAGCTGTTTAAGTGCGCCCTGTGCATGTCTGTGTGCACATACCACAATTGTCATCAAGAAACAACAAAGAAACAGCAACAAAGGTCAGCAAGCATGCCAAGTATGGAGTTTGCTATGTTAACAGGTCCAGATTCTCCCAGCCAGTACCTAAAATTTATCAGAGCCCAGCAAAGCCAAAGGCACCAAAGGAATTTCAATTTGAGTTTAACATAGCAGCTTAGGGTGGAAACTGGTCAAGTTTTGCAGTAATAACAATTGCACAGCTTTTTTTTTTAGCCATTTCTTCTACTGTGATAAAGTATAATTAAAATATTAGACAAATATGTTACATTTTTGACACAAATTCTGTAACTGTCATACTACTGTTTCACTGTCATTTTTTATGAATTGACTTTGTCTGCTAGGTCTTTCTACATTGTTTTTTTCTAGCTTCCATTAGATATCAATTCTAACACAACTGCTTTTCAGGCATGTTTGAAGAGCAGTATCTCTGTTTTTTAAATTAATAATAGAAAATACAATGACTTGTATATTCTGTGGTTGGGATGGAAATAATGCTTGGTTTTCTAGATCCTGAGGAAAACCTGCATTTAATAATAAATAAAGAATGCTTTCTGGACATTAAATGTGGCTAGAGAAGTGAGGTCAATAGGATAGTGTTTTATTTTAAGCTAAAGAACTTTCTCCATTAAAGGGGAAAAGGAACTGACAAAGAATAATCCATTAAGGCTAGCATTTAAATATTAAACTGATAAATTGAAAGTATTGTAGCTAATTATATTTTTTTTTCTCTACTGCATTTTACTTGGACTTCTGTCGACCTAAAAGAGTATCCATTTGAGCATAGGCTGGGAGAACTTGTCTGTAATAAGTGCAAGAAAAGACTATAGAGTGAGTTACTACAAACAGAGCTTTTATAATACGTATGGAGGATGGATCTATAAAGAAGACCACCGTTGGGATCTAAGATCATTACTGGCAGCAACCCTTTTAATGGATACCTAACATATGTATGAGAACTGCAAGAGCAAAGAAAATCCAAATGGTGTCTGTGAACACTACTAAGTCAGCAAAGGTTTACCTCGAAGAAAATTTCTTTCTTTCCTATGTTTCATTAGCCTTCCTTAAAATTCATTTGACAAATTGGATTTTTTTAATCTGTGTTAAAATGTGTATTCTCAGTGCATGTACTGAAAATTATGCAGATCTTTGGTTCTGACATCCTGCAGTAAAGATAAAAAAAAAAATATCTCTGTCCTACATTGCAATATATCTAGTCCTCAAGCATGTTTTTTATGTAAACTGGAACAATATCAACCAGTGAGCAATTAAAATCTCCAAGAACACGAGTGTACAAACAAGGAAAAAAGTCCGAGTCAAACTCGATTACATTCTAAAGCTGAGGTTAAAGTGACATTTCTGGTAACTTGCAGCTTGCATTTCACTATTTCTAATTTAGCTATTACTGTAGCAGTTGTTCAAATTCTGTGAAAACTGGTGACTTGTACCTGACCCAATTTTTCTATGATGTTAACCGTGTAACTCTGTGAGATGATCAGTCAGGTGTGAACCTTTCTACTTTACAGTTGCTCGGACTGAGATGAATGACACCCTGAAAGCCATTACCTCCCTCCACTGACTGCAGAGAGAGATAGGGTGATTCAGGCATCTCCACTGCAGATGCTGAAATGAATGACACCCCACATTGTGGTACTCAAAGGGAGTAGTAGGAAGATTACTAAAATATTCCAGACTTTCACTATCAGTCAAATGAATCTAAATCTTATTCTTTTGAAGGGAAGGTGCAGTGAGCGTTTGCGGTGTTTGGAGATAGTGATGTGCAAAATGGAGCAACTTTAGAGCACCTTTCTGGGCTTGATGTGCATTACATAGCAGCCTGTGTTTATTGGGAACCCCATTCAACGATGACAGCAGACCCTTCCAGTATTGCACTTACGTACTTCTCTGAATAAAAAGATATTCTTCAGAACAAATTAAAATTGTTTCTAGCTCTTCAGTAGGAAATGGTGAAGGAGGGGAAATGTGATGTACAGGGAGTGACTTCCATCGTATTCCTGCACTGATCACAGAGCTGGCAAGTTCTGCAAAGAAAAATATTACTGCATCTTGGGATAAAACTTACGGAATCTGTTGAGTACAACCATCTTTCCTTAATCATAGAAGAGTCTGTTAAACTTCCCTGCACTGTCCAGAAGATGAAATAATAGCAGATTCACACAGAAGAGGGGTGTGCCAAACAGGCAACTGATCTTCCAACTAGAGAGACCTGTGGAGGTCTGTTTTCTGAGAGAAAGGACAACAGGCAGATATGGAGAAAAGAACTGATCCTTCATTGTGCCAGCAAGAAAGAAGGCAGAACAGGATTAATTTTGGAAGAAAATCACCTAGACCTTAACTTGAATGGAGAGAGAGATGAAGAGCAGAACAAAGGGAAATACTCACTAAAATAAAAACAATATTAAAAAAAAATCCCTTAAAATCCAAATAGAAAAACTGTTCTGTCCAGACTCAAAGGCCACGATTTAAGAATCATTGGTATTTATTTCTGCATACCACAAGACATTTATTTAATTAGAGAAACATGCTTTCATTGCATTCTGAGTCAATTAAATGGAAAAAACCATGTTTTTTATAAATTTTCAGGGTTTTGTAAAACCTCAACTCTCTCTGGATTCTCTGATCCTTAACCTTACTAATTATGAGCTTTGTGTTCATTATGAATACCATTTAAACTTTGCAAACTCCCTTTACTCCAACATTTCCAACGACATGTAGCATATGTGTGCAAATGTCCCACTGTTAGGAGTTCTTCAAAGCATGCCTTGCTCCGACTTTGGTCACGTTAAACCAGTAACTTTTTCTTGCACTTATTAGACGAAGCCCTGTTGGATCAGGAAGAAAACCATGGTGGGTTGACTGGCCGTGAAGGGACATAGGGACACCTTCCCATTATTTTTCCTGCTTGATGTGGGGATGGCCAAAGCTTCAGTCTGCTGCAGTACCTGTGCTGTGCCTTTTCAAGCAGAAACATAGCCAGCCCTCCTGAGCTTTGCAGGAAATGAAGGAGCTAACTACATGACCAATTTGCATGCACCCATCTAGCGTGCAGTCTTTCAAGCTTACAGGATAATTTATTGAAACAAATGCCTGCCATTTTCTAAATTATAAATATAACATTTAATCTGCACTAGTTGCTCATGACAAATTTTATTATGTACTTTTCTTATACAAGGTTTTAATCGGTTATGGTGGAGCGTTGTACACAGTACTTAATGCATGCTATGATGTGTGTAAAATCTAAGATCAGGGAACACAATATGTATTTATAGCAGTGTCTGGGAGATTATATGTAATGAATATATTATACCACATACACACCAGAGGCAGAGTTAAGGATGCGCATGAACCCTGTAATGTGGCATTTCCTAAATTCTGTATGCTTAACGGTACAACCTTAACATTCCCTGAACATTCTCTGATGGAATATCTATCAGCCCACATAATCAGCTTGCAAGTTACTCCCACAGAGAAAGATATTTTAGATTGTCCTCTTCCAAGAGACATTAATTAATGCATTTTCATTTTGAAATGCACTACTTTCCAGCCAACACGTCCTGCTAAAAAAATAAAGCTTTAAATCTTCATGGAGTAAGGCTCCCCAGGAAGGTTAAAAAAATACTATCTGCAGCCCTTTTCCTAGCGGCTTCTCTGTTTTGCCCTTGCACTAAAGCTATTATGCACAGCTTGAATTCTGGGAAGACATGATGCTGTGGAAATACAAGTAATTATACTATTTTCTCTCATTTCTACTAACTATTATTTTCATTTTTGCTCTTTCTTTCACTTTTTTTCAGCTGTTTTTATCTGCTGCGAACATCACTTGCAGGTTATTACTTGCAGAGAAAATGTCAGCTGAAAATTAGTGATAGATTGGTGAGATGTAAATGATTACATATTGGGGGCCCCAAATTACAAAATAGCTATTTGGGTAACCTATTTACTCTGAATTCTTGCATGCTGGGCATCCCAAGTATGTTAAAGTTTTTGTGCAAATTCCCTCTATGAAATTACACCTATAGTGCACTATTCTTTATTAAAAGTGATAGAATGTAAAAATGTGAAAAAACGTAGCATCCTTGGGAAAGCTAGCAAGCAATTTTGGGTCGCACCACAGACCTTGTAATAAAAGCTTACAATTGAGGAATTACAGTTGGATGTCAAATACAGCCTTGGAATAACCAAAGACAGATCCATTATAGTTTCTAACACCTAGACTGCAAACCAGACCAAGAAGGCTGGCATGTATATTCATATAGTTGTATTTTATATTATGAAAGGATCGGTTTTTATAGAATTATTTATGAGTATGCAGTTTTTTGAAAAAGAAAAATCAGTTGCCAGTGCAGTTTAGATTTTAGCTAAGCAATAAAAATCATAAAAGAACATTGTGTTGCCTTTTAATTGTTCTTTATCTAATAAAGGGAGTGCATTGCTGAGACCCTCTGTTTTCAGAAAAATGGCACTGCAGAGGCTATAGTACATGAAATGATGAACTAGCTTTATTTTTATGCTCAGTATTTATAGGTAAAAATGGTTTCAGCAAAAGAAGTTCAGCTGAGAAATTTTAATGTACACAAGTTTATGGGCCAAATTGGGATCCAGGGAGTTACACAACAGATGAATTTGGCCACCTGTGTTCATAAAGCTTCCAAACCCTAACAAATACAAGTAGATAATAAAACAAAGATTGACTATTGCAAGTTGTAATGGCCTTAAGAGCAGCTCTTGAGACTTGATGTAGTAGGCAACATTGCCACCTGTATTAAGTCTCCATGCTGCTTTGGCCGTGCAAAGGTATCCAGCTTTGGGCAGAGACAACTGCTATGGAACAGGGACATGCGCCTCAGCCAGGGTACATCAAACAAACATCATCTGCTGTCACAGACGACATGATGTCAGGCTTCTAGCACGAGGTCATCAGAGCCTACCATTAGCGGCCTGGCTGTGCTCAAGATATTTTCTCAAAGGTTCACAATGATCAGTTAAGCTATTTGACAGCACCTGTGAGACAGTTGAATGAAATGGGGCTGGCACAGACCAGGAGCAGAGAGGCAGGAACTGGGCAGTTAAGGTTTCTGCCCTTTTTTATCAGAAAACCTGCCATAATGTCTGGGATTATTATTTATCTTGAAGGACATTTTATTTCTCTTGCTTAAGGTGTTGGGTGTTATTGGTGGGGAGTACAGGTTGATAGGACACCTCACATAATTGCCAAGAGACATTCCTCAGGGAAAAAATGTTTTGAGCATGTTCGCATTTTCCTCTAAAGATGAATGTGTGTGATTGTTTTAAAAGGATTAAATTGATACCCTTTGATATTATTTATCTTGAAGGACATTTTATTTCTCTTGCTTAAGGTGTTGGGTGTTATTGGTGGGGAGTACAGGTTGATAGGACACCTCACATAATTGCCAAGAGACATTCCTCAGGGAAAAAATGTTTTGAGCATGTTCGCATTTTCCTCTAAAGATGAATGTGTGTGATTGTTTTAAAAGGATTAAATTGATACCCTTTGATGTATCTTTACCAGGTTTTATGAATGCTTTGACCAAACAGTGCAGGTGATAAATTCATTATGGGTGATAAACTCATTATAGTGATAAACCTGGTATGGGTGATAAACTCATTACAGAAGAGGCCTAGTATGGTGAGGCTGACACAAGGCTTTCTATCACTGTCAGCAAAATTGCAAACTATAAAACTTCTGCGCACATAAATGATGATCTTGGCACACTCGTCTCTTCCATCTCCCCCTTTCAAAGGGTGAGCTTAGACAGTCGCACAGTTTCAACTATTATCTTCAGTCCCACAACTCGCAAATCTCTACCTATTCTTGTTAACCAGTCCAGGTTCTCAGCTGGTTTCTGACATTTCCTTGTTAACACCTAAATTCCAGAGGCAGAGCAGGAATTCCTGTCTTCCCTCCCTGCCCTTCCCACAGATGTCCCTACCAGCCCTCCTTAGGTGCACAGTCTGGGGGAGACCTTTCCTTCCTACGACCTTGCTTATGAAAGTGCTGTTTGGCCCCACCACCATGCCCACCTTGTTCAGGCCAACATCCTGTTTCTCCTACAGTCTTCTGTATTAACCTTTGCCCAGAAAATAACCACACACCCTCCTGAGATCCTTTACTCAAGATGCATTTTTCCATTAGCCTGGCAAGAAATTGTCACCTGTAATGACCCAGCTGAACACTAAAATGGATTTCTTGCAGCACAGCTTTTGCTATAGAGGTTTCAAAAATTTCTCACCTCCTAGTGATGAAGATCTTTCCCTCCATCTCTCTAGCACCTGTAAGATGACATGAGAAGATCACATACTGCAAGAAAGGACATAAATCTGCATCTAGAAAAACTCCATTTGGTGGAGTGACTACATCAGTGGATGTGGGAAGAGCTACTGATGTCATCTATCTGGACTTCCGTAAGGCCTTTGACATGGTCCCCCACAACATCCTTCTCTCTAAATTGGAGAGGTATGGATTTGATGGGTGGACTGTCTGGTGGATGAGGAATTGGTTGGATGGTCACATCCAGAGGACAGTCGTCAACGGCTCAATGTCCAGATGGAGACCAGTGACAAGCGGTATCCCTCAGGGATCCGTACTGGGACCAGTACCGTTTAATATCTTCATCAATGACATAGGCAGGGCGATCAAGTGCACCCTCAGCAAGTCTGCAG
>NW_009232803.1:0-372 GCF_000690835.1 Fulmarus glacialis
TGCCCGCAGCCGGCAGGCAGCGCTGTCCCGCACCCCGGGGCTCCGCCGCCCCGGCAACCCCACTTCCATTCGACCTCCTCCCCGAGAAGGGCTTTCTGTTGGCTGTGGGGGAGACTGGGTGTAGGGGGAGGCCGGACGTTTCTTTCTTCTAGTCTTGAGGACAAAGCTGGGGACCATCTAGAAAGCGGAGTGGCGGAGGACCGTCTTGAAAAGACACCACTCTAAATATTGAAAGGAGAAGGTGTATCGAGGGTCTTTTAATTCTCTATGACTTTTTTTTATTACTGTATTCCTAAACATTTCTATCACAATACTACTATTTTGCGCATTCTCAAATACTTTAACTACATGCTAATATTTATGCTACATGAT
>NW_009232803.1:400-10067 GCF_000690835.1 Fulmarus glacialis
GCGTCTTTCTGGGGTCTCTGTATAGGTTCTTTGTCATTTTATTTGCAAATATGTTTATAGCTTTTTTGGTATAGTGGTAGCACTGGAATGCCACTGTAACACTACTCTTATTGTGACTTGCTAGAAAATGTTTTTTGGAATTGCTATTGCTTTTTCTTGATCACCTTCTCCAGATCATACAGTTTTGTTAACTAATAAAATGTCTAGGATTACAGCTGAAATCACACCAGAGCTATTAGTTCCTGCATCATATGGTCTAACAGGTTTTTGGTAACAGCAGCAATAAGTAGTATATTTAGTGGAATCACTGCAAGTTTTGCTGGGAAGTTAAGCACCTACATATTAAAATCAAAATTGTTTCATCAACAAGAAAGTGTGTGTGGGTATAATATGGGGAAGAACTTCCTGAGATTGCTAAGGATCTTGTTGATAATTATAGCATTCTATGTTTATTATCTATGAAGGCATGAGATCAGCACACTAGTCTGTTACTTTCAGTGGCTGTTCTGGCCAAATACTTAAAATTCTTCTATGCTGCTTAGTTTCCTCCTGTTCCTAAGTAGAATTACAGAAAGCTGCTTCTTAGTCTCTCCTGTTGTATAAAGCTGTTACCTTTGTCAAAGGGCTTGATCCAATGCCTGCTGGAATTCACAGAACCGATAATGCAATGACTAATGGTTGTTTGATCTTTTTTTTTTTTTTTTTTTGGTGAATGGAAAATTTAAATGCAGTAGAAGCCTCAAAAGAGAACAATGTGCTCATATTCATGTTTTTCAATCAAAGACCATTTGAGTGCAACAGGTTTTGTGTGATCAAACTGAATTACCTCCGAGAAGTGGGTGTGTGGGGCCTCCTGCAAACTGAGCCCCTCTACAGCATTGGGAGCCAGATTGCCAGAACAGCTTGGACCCAATGCTTAGTGTTTGCAATGCCAATAGCCAGCAGAACTGAGCAAAGGCTTAGCATCCTGAAGGTACACTTTTTGCTCACATTGGTCCCCGCCGAGATGAGCCGAGAGGTCTTTTTTCTTATGTAATCGTTTTTCTAAGGCTGTTCCATCTTTTGCTATCCAAAGATCTTCACTGTGCGATAAGTGGCAGGACTGACTCTGGACCAGTAATTCAGTTGCTGCTTGGTAAGGTTTTGTCTTCTCTGCTGATGAAACCTAGGTTAGTTCCTTGGGATATACTGATTTGATCCATTTCTGTATCGACATATCTGATGGCATTGAATTAATTGCAGTATGTACTGTAAATCAATGCCTGAAAAGCATTTAATCAGTAGGTATGTGGCTGTAGGCTATACAAACATAGCATGTAAGTAAAATTTGTCACTACATACCAATGGATTTTAGGTGCCTAAGTTTTTGTGATTGCTCTGATCTGGAAAATCCTTTAAAGAGATGTTAAACTTTAGATAGGTCTTTACGGACTTTTGACCGATAGCATTCTTCATGTGTTTAATACTGAATATATTCCTAAGTACCTTCCTAGACTGGACCATAAATTCTCACTCCGTCACAGCACTGTTCTGTGGTTCAGTAATCCGGCATTTTATTTTTATTATTTAAATCTTCTTTCTGAAGATTTAGAGACTATGAACAAACAGGCTATAAACTTACAAAATCGTAACAAAGAAGAAACTTGAACAAAAGTATTGGTCTTTCTCTCTCTCTTTTTTTTTTTTTTTTTTCCCTGATACAAAATAGGCTAAATCAAAAACTTCCTTTGCTGAGTTTGTGTTTTACCTATTAGAAGCCACACAGCCAAGAGAATTCAGATTGCAAAAAAGACAGGTCCTTCACTCTGGGGTCACTAGTGGGCGCTGCTATAATAATGCAAGTCACAGGGGAAAAGGGTTTCATTCTTAAGGTTTAAACACAGTTACACCTGCGGTGGTAGAAGCCCTTAAGAAAAGTCAGACGTGCCCCATGTATAAACTCAGCCATGTACATAGTGGAAAATCAGCCTTTTGTTAACTGCTGTTCATAGTTTGATTTTTGATCAACATTTAATTAATGCTGTTAGATATTAGGGCTCTTGTTGTTTCTTTTGGTCCGTACAGAGTGTAACTATAGATGGATTTGCATCTGAGGTTGAAATAAATAATTTTAAGAATTGAATGATCTTTCGTGGAACATTACAGATGCTCATTTTCTACTCGGTTAAACCTCAACATGAAGTAGCTGGAACTCTGCCCTAAAGGAACAGCTGAGAATTTCTCCTGACAGAGACTGGCATAAAGTTTTTACTGCCAGAGAGTGCAGAGGTTATAGGAACACGTCAAGTGCTTCATCAGATCTGTGTCTTCAGTCATCTGGGTAGCCCTTAAATTTTTGTCTAGGGCAAGACTGAGCAACAAACAGATAGGCAGAATTGCTTTTCTGCCTTACTACTTCTGCAGTTGCTCCAAGTGTGAAGCTAGTGCACCAGAAGACTGAGACCAAAGTGTCTGTCATCTGTTGTTAAAGCACGTGACTTCAGGATTAATTTATAGTTAGATCCATAGCTGAAATAAGCTAGGAACTTTGATACACCAGTAATTAAGTGCCTGATTCCATTTTGCCTATGTTGCAGTAAATTAGGAATAACTCCCTTGATGCTGAAGAAATTGAACAGTGTGAAAAGTAAATTTGACCCTAAGTGCTGCGCATGTTGATTTGCCTGTCCATCAATGAAAACAAGTAAATGCAGATAAATTATTAATTGGGAAACCATTCCCATTACTTTATGCAGGCATTCAAACGTTCACTGTCTTTGATGCTGCTGATACCTCTGTTCTCAGTCTGAAGGCTACAGCATGCCAAACTCCCTTTAGGGTTATCCCTAACAATTTAGACAGGAGTTACATTTAAGCTTATGAAATTTTGCTTAATTTTATTTTAGTACTCCTCCTGCTTGTAATAATAAGCTTCCTGTAGTAGGAAAGAATGGTAATCAAAAAGTGGTGTGACTTGTATGTGATTCTCTTGGGACAGAAAAGCAGTAAAATTGTATATTTGAACAGTTCCCTTGGCCATCTTCTCTTCAGGAAGATGTTCTCCAGGAAATGTAATTAGTGTGCTTAGTCTATCAGCTCTCTGCTCAGACATTTCAGCCTAAAATGGGATGTGTTACCTGATTACTCTCATGGCATCTTCGCATGGCATAACCAGCTGTATCCAGTGGAAGGATGACAGGCAATAAGCACAAATTGAAATACAGGATATTCTGTTTAAACATAAAAAAAGAACCCTTTTTACTGTGATTGTGGTCAAACACTGAAACAGGTTGCCCAGAAAGGTTGTGGAGTCTCCATTTTCAGAGATATTAAAAACCTGACTGGACATGAAGCTGAGAAACCTGCTTTAGTTGAACTTGCTTTAAGCAAGGTGCCTTCCCACCTCAACCATTCTGTGATTTTGAGGTTTATGAGAGCAAGAGTAAGCCCATAGAACCAAATCTCTATTACACAAATACAAATCCATTGAAATTTAGCAGGCTCACTTAGCCACGTTAGTATAAATTCCAGGTTGTTTCACTGCATCATGAAAGCCCACAGAAAGCATTGACTTCAGATGCTTTGGATATGAGTCCTAAGCTTAATACTATAAAACATAAGCAGTTTTCTTGGTGTACTTAGTAACAGCTTTGTAAGTCCCAAGTAAATTGACTTTCACTTTAGTACAGTGGAGTATATGAAGAAAGTTCATTAATTCTGGAGCAACTGCAATCTGCATCTGTCCCCTTCTTTTCCCTTGGATGCCATGGACTGGAAGGATTTGATTGCTTTCAGAACTTGCTTTTGGGCCATAGGAACCCCCTAGCCATGAAATCTGCTATTATTATGGAATCAGAAACATAAAGGAGACCTTCAGCTTTACTTCATTCTTTACACTGTAATTTTATACTGATTGATACAACTGTAGACAGAGAAGAGCAAACAGCTGTGCTTTGGAGTGAAGACCAAAATGGCCTTGCTCCCTCTCTTTCTTGTGTACGCTATATGGAAATTTTTTAATCCATAGACATAAGACCAGGAACAGTATTACTAAACTTGACCAGAAACCTGGCTGATGTGTATTGTAGAATTAAAATGGTGCATGGGGTTTGGATTTTTTTTGTGTGTCGCAAGCTCACCCCAATCCTCTAAACTCTCTCTATTTGTACATATGCAGCTGCACAGGCAGCTAGGTTATAAAAAGACATCTAATTGTATATCCAGTTACAGTCTGAGGCAGAGCTGGCATTTGTCTAGATATAGTTGTGCTCTGTACATGTAGCCTTAATTTGAGAAGCTCAGAAAAACAAGCATCCATGGTTTTAAATAACAGAGTACTATTTCTGTTCAAATGTTAATAAGTTAGTAAATAATTAAAGATTTTTTTTTAAGTGATAATACATTAATTTAATCGGAGGTATAGGAATTTAATAGTTGTGGTATTTTACAAAGATATTCCCTGTCATTCATCCTTCGGACTGTTTGCAGATTATACCGTCTTCAGAGTCACGGAACAAACAATGGGAAGACATAAGCAGTAGTGATATTCTGTAACTAGAGACTAATAAACCTGAATCGAACTGCTGTTATTCCTTAGTGACAAAGGGTTGCAATATTGATAAACGAACTCTTCACAGACTAGAAAAAAAACTTCTTGAAGTGTTCTACAGTTGTCTGAACCTTATTTCATTATTAACACTGTCTATTACTAGAAATTAATATTACATGAACCTATTAATATTATAATTAATATTACAAAACCATTCCTATTCAATGTTTTCTCTTTTTAAAGATTTGGATTTCATTTGGGAATATTCACTAAAACTATTGCATGATTTCCTCTGTGTAAATAGTTTATAATTTATAGATGTCTAGGTAAAATAATAATGAAACAAGGCTAACCAAACAGAAGAATGTGTTTAGGTTTGACTGTCTCATCTTCAGAATCAGGAAGATTTTCACTGTGGGACTGTACTGAATGACCTAGCTGTCAGGGCTAAATTCAAGATTAAAATACGGCTAGATTTTGAACCTGGAAGAAACAGGGGTAGATTTCCTATGGCAAGGGTTTCTTTCACTTTACAACATTTGAGCATTATTAATGATTGTTAATGGATTAGAAATGAGTGGTGGGCCTGAAATGTATGGAAATTTCTATATTCTTTTTTATTACATCAAAAAATTTATGTCAGTAAAACTGAGATGGGGTTCTGTCCCAGAAATTTGCATTTGTTTTGTCAATAATGAAACTGGTTCACTAATTAGCTCAGCACCTTCCTAGATTTAAGAGTGTGCTTAACTTTCTGTACTGTCAATGGATCCACTGGCCGGTGTAAAGCAATAGATGATACTTTAATGTGCTCAGGGATCAAGACCTGGACAAACTACTGTTTAAGCACTATATTTAAAACCAGAAGCATCCTGCTGCAAATCCACTGCTAGGTACAGGACATTTTCAAGTACATTTCCAAGTTCCATTAACCACAGCCCAAGATATGAATTCTTTGCTAATTCTTTTATTTTCTTCTTTTTTTTTGATCCTTCACCAACACTAAAACTGAGTGCAGATTGCATCGCAGACTATCGGCAAACATAGCAGATCAAATATTTTAGGCAGTAACGCATCTGTATAGTCTCTATGTTGACTTCTTTCTATCAGTGAAGTCTGTGTAGTTGTCCACAGTATGAGGATTTGTTGAATTGCCTTCGGTGATGTTTGATTTAAGGATATAAAAAGATGAAAAGAATTTCACTGCTCTGCTGTTTTAGAATTGTTGTTCCTCTACTGAAATATTCACTGCTTAAAACAAATACAAAAATTAATAACAAAATCAGTTTTCTTAATCCTAACTTATTTTAAAAGTTAATTTGTTTCATGTTGTGGCTTACAAAGAAAAAACAGTTTACAGATTTGAAGAACCAGATTCTGCATCCCTTAAAATATTTCAAGAACAGCTCTGTTGTCAACAGCAGTTTCCTAGTGCTGTAATTGATAACATAGAACAGCCCAAGGTACATTAGTGTGACATATGCATTTGTGATATAGAAAGTGTCTGAAAGTAAAGGGGTTTGTTTTCAAAGACACACATAAGGCAACATCTTTCCTCTTTGGAATTAAATATTTGTCTGTCTTTTGTGCTTTTGAAAACATTTCCCAAAAGAGTTTTTAAACAAGAGTGTCAAAGACAAAGACACCAATTTATACCAGCAGAAGTACAAGCCTAAGATTGTGAAACACTGAAGTACAACAAAGTTTTCCGGCTTGAAAAATGACAGAAGCAAGTGTACATAGGAGAGAATGTATTGCAGTCATTGACAGCAGCAGGAATAAGTGCAATTTTAAAACAGATTACAAAGCTGACTTTATAACTAACTTTAAAGTTTTTTTCTCTTATTTTTTCATTTTTGAAGGTTATGAGGATTATGATCACATGTGCAGCTCTGCATAGCTGTCCACTTGGAGATGATGGTGACTCCTTAGAGAATATACGCAAACTCCTGGTTAACCATCAGCATAGTGCTCCTTTTATCCAAGAGATTTGATAACTGCTTTTCACCAGCTCTCCGGTTTTGTTCCATCATGTTGTCTCTACCAGCCTAAACCATTTCCTAAAATGGTCCTTTTGCTGTTCCTTGCAATCCTGTTATTGAAGGAAGATGTCTGTGGGAACTTTGGGCTTTTGGTTTCTGCACAGGCCAATGAAAGAAGGGTGGTTGCACATATGCCTGGTGATATTATCATTGGAGCTCTATTCTCTGTCCACCATCAACCAACTGTTGACAAGGTTCATGAGAGGAAATGTGGAGAGGTAAGAGAGCAGTATGGCATTCAGAGAGTGGAGGCAATGCTGCATACCCTTGACAGAATTAATTTGGACCCCACACTGTTGCCCAATATAACGCTAGGATGTGAAATAAGGGACTCCTGCTGGCATTCTGCTGTGGCTCTGGAGCAGAGCATTGAGTTTATAAGGGACTCTCTTATTTCATCGGAAGAAGAGGAAGGGATGGTGCGATGTGTGGATGGATCTTCATCGTCATTCCGCTCCAAGAAACCCATTGTTGGTGTCATTGGACCTGGCTCTAGCTCAGTTGCTATCCAGGTCCAGAACTTGTTACAGCTTTTCAATATACCTCAGATTGCTTATTCTGCCACAAGCATGGACCTAAGCGACAAAACTCTGTTCAAGTATTTTATGAGAGTTGTGCCATCTGATGCACAGCAAGCACGGGCTATGGTGGACATTGTCAAGCGCTATAACTGGACCTATGTTTCTGCTGTACATACTGAAGGTAAGAGGGGTTTTTTTTTCCATATAAGAATGCCTTCAAACTACTTTGATGGGGTCAAATAAGTAGATGGTGATAGTTTGATGTTGTTGGTTTCTTGCCAGTCAGTTGTCAACAGTATAAACTTTTACTTAATAATAATTTCACATTCCCTATGGGGCTGGAGTAGCATCATGTTGATAATGGCTGAAAACAAAGTTTGAAATACAGGATTGTGTGTGTTCTAGGACCACTTGTTAGAAGTGTTTATTCTGGAGTCTCCTAAGTGACTTTAATTTAATTTAGTCGACATTTATTTATTTTTCTTAATCTACCAATCAATGTATTTGTGTAGAGTAATCATTTTGACTGTATTGGTATCAATAGGTAATGAGAAAGAGTCTGGTCTTCCTAGCGCAGAAGAGAACTAAATCATCATTTGAAACTGTAGCTGAGTCAGAATGTGTTCCTGTTTAATATCTGAGGCACAGAGGCATAAATACTAGAAAACATGTAGTTCTGGCTAATATTTGAATGCAGGTTGTCCCAACTCCTGGAGACCAGAACTATTTCTGTCCTTTTTATAACACTTCATGGAGTATTGCAGCCACTTCTTGCTCTGTATCTGGCCATATCTGGTTTCGGGAGTGAGCAAGGGAAGTCTCCTCGAATCTTCTTCACACACTTATGCTCCATCAGGTATCCAGAAAATCAGAACTGTGTGCTAAATTGCTTTCCTCTTTTTATTCATTTGAGTTAGAGCTTAAGCTTTTTACCCAGTGTTCAGAAGAATATATGATTAAGGGGAAATGTTATAGAAAAGCTTACCTGATTTCATTATTCCTTGTATTGGCAGAGTTGAGTGGGTTCATCTTGCTATAAGTGACTAGAATTTCATATTGCCTTAAGAGCAAGTTTCACCAGTCCCTGTCTAATGACAGCACCATTTAGTGAGTTTTCTGGAATTAGGTTCTGTGATTAATTTTAGGATCTCAACGGGTTGCCTCCGTTCAAACAGACAAACTCAGAATGGAAGGCTCCGAATATGATCTGGGAATGAAAAATATTATTAAGAGATTGAGTAGTGGTGACGGCATTTCTGAACAGCAGCAGATGCTGCTGGCTTTATTACAACCAATAGAAAGCAGATTGTCCTTCCCACACACTGAGTATGCTTCTCTGGCAGCCTTGATGCTATTCAAAGCCCTTTTTGGGGTGATGCTGGTCCAATGCTAGTATGTAGAGATTGTCGTCCTCCTACAGATATGTAGAGAGCTCATTCTGCAGTATTTAAAAAAAAAAAAATTAGAACTTACATGCAGATTCCTGCAATCATATTTCCATCACGATAACAAAAGCTGGTAAATAACTGCAGCCTCTTTTATATGGGGATGCATGACTATATTAACAGTTTAATATAAAAGTGTATAAATCACCCTACGTCACATCATGTAGTGAAGGTACTCTGTGCCAGCTGATGCCTTTGGCATGGCTCGGTGTGCAGCCTTCGCTTCACAAATATGTATGAATAACATCATGGTCAAAAATAATGCCACTGATGCATCGCATTAGCATAAGATTTTATATCCTGACTACTTTTGATGGCTCATCTGATTTTTGCTATGAACAACTTTTAGACCTCTGCTTATTGAGAAGGGATGCATATATATTCAGTGTGGGAATTGTCAAATTTATATCAAGGTCTGATTCTGCACAGAGTGAGAATACTTACTTTTACCACTTCCCGTGGACGCTCTGTTTGGAGCAGATGGTAACATATGGCTTGTTAATCTTATGGCAGAGGAACTTTGCACTGCGCGTTGGAAAGAAGGGAACAGGGACACAAGGGCTGAAGCTGGAGGTAGCTGCTATGGGCAAGACAAGAGTAGAAAATGACAGAGGAGCTGGGTGTGAAGAAGGAGAAATGATGAATGATATATCTAGTACAACACGTGCCTACTTCTGCCGGTATTAAGGTGGACAAGATAGGTGGTACGTTGTTAAACCTGAGGCCTCATATCATTCATAACATGTTTACAGCAACATAACTCTGGACTTCGGTGAACAAACATTAAACTTGGGTTCTGGGAATCTTATGATCTATTATCATCTATTGCATGGTCTGGTCATGATGATGAATATGCTCTCCAGCTAAATAACATCACACAAATGTTTTCTAACAATAGAACAGATGGTAGTTATAATGGGATAGATAAATACAAACTGGTCAAGGTATTTCTTTGAAATGTGACGATATCTGATATTCTGGACACTTTCCAAAGATTATGGAAGATGTTGTCCCTTCCAGGAACAGAAAGATTTTTTTAAAACCTCAAAACACTCCTATAGGTGAATGTTAAAGTAAAGGAATTGAATAAGCAAGCAAAAGAAATATTCTTTATTTATATTATTTTTATTT
>NW_009232804.1:0-4253 GCF_000690835.1 Fulmarus glacialis
GGGCAGAAATGAATCTTCCTGGAGAGCTGAAGCGGAGGAGGGATCTCGTGCGGGAATGGAGGAAGCCTGCGCACCGGGGGGCCGGGGAGCTGGAGAGCTGCGTCCCCGTCTCTGCAGCGGAGCTGCTGGGAGCCGCGCTGGAGACGTGGGTGTCTCGGCTGCACAGAGCTGACCCCGTGCGGAAGGGATCCAGGGCCTTTCTCCTCTGGGAAAACGGGAAAAGTTGCAGTGGGAACATTGTTAAACATGTCTGTTCGGTTTGTCCATCCCCAATGAGTCATGTAGTGAAGTTATTTGAAATTCTCTCCTTAGCTTCTTTGAAGACTTAGAGAAGCGACACCAGGAAAACCTCCTAATGCCTGACATCAGCGACATAGTGGAAGAACACGCCTCGAACCACTTCAATCCTTACGTCAGCTACTGCTCCAATGAAGTCTACCAGCAGAGGACACTTCAGAAGCTGCTGTGAGTACTGCTGTGCGCTCAGGCCGAGGGCTGGCAGGGGAGCTGCTTACGAGGGGTCTCTGGGCTACCGGGGTGCTACTGGCTGCAGACGGGACCGTGACTTGCAGGTGGCTCCCTCAGCCTGTGGTTGCGTCCTTTTCCCTAAGGAAGGCTGTCTCCTTTCTGAGCGGAGTTCGACTCTAGACTCTGTGTGTCTGTGTCGGGTGGTTAGGACGTGATTTGTGAGAAGGGTGACGGATGGGGACAAGGGGGCAATGCTACCACTGAAGTCAGACGGGTCTTGCCAAGGTCAGAACACATATGGGGTGTGTTAGGGACATCTATGGAGGCTGTTTCTCTCCAGATCATACTGCTTGTACAGGTCAAGTTTTTGTGTCTGCTGTTGGTACATCTAAGCCTTTACCCACCTTTTGGTGGCCTCAACATCTCTACGTGCTTTTCCATCACCTGCTAAGGAATCAGTCCATTTTCCGCCCCAGCTGTGTGTTCTGAGCTCAGCAGGCTGCCGCTGAGCACCAGAGGCAGTGCCGTCGCTGCGCTGCATTTCTCGTGCATGGAAAGCTACTGGAAAATCTTGCTAACTGAAGAACAGAGTTAATGGAGATTTCTTGTCCTGTTCCAGAACCACAAACCCCTTATTTAAAGAGACCTTGAAACAAATTGAAAGGAAACCAGAATGTGGAGGCCTGCCAATGATATCATTTCTCATTCTCCCTATGCAGAGGGTAACACGGCTTCCTCTGCTGTTAGATGTAAGTAAGTCACACAGTGGCACTGCTGGCACCTCTGAAGAGGTGACCGTGTTACTCCCTTCTTTGGTTTGCTGAGCCCGGGAGAGCCTTCTGCTTGGACTTCCATCCCTCTGGGAGCCGAGGCTGGGATGCCTGAGCCTTTATTCAGGATTTAGATCCAGAGAGATCTGCTTCTTGTGGGTGTCAGATGTGCAGCTTAAAGCTTTATGACTAACGCGTCGTGTCTCAGCGCCATCCACCTGAGTGACGTGAGGTTCTTCCATGCCCCGTGCTGCGTCTGGATACCCAGGGTGGGGTGGCACGAGCATCCTGTTTTATTAGTGGTCGGGTGGCCCAGGAAGGGAAAGCAGGTCTTGCACAAGCTTCATTGAAATCCGGGACTTCTGGACCCAGCTGCTCTAAACAGCAAAGCTGCTGGATATGGGATTTCTAGTAACGGCTCCCAGTCTGAAACGGGCTGCAGGGGGGAGGGCCGGGGGGATGCCTGGTGTGCGGGGTGACAGTGGTGCTCAGGCACATATCTGATGTGAAAGCCCCAGCAGAAACCAGAGTCACAGCTACCAGCACTGTTAAACCTTGCTTTCTCCGCGTGCCCGTCCCGCTGCCAGGCTGACCGTTGGGAACGGCACGTGTTGCATCCTGAAATCCCAGGTTGATGCGCAGTTCTGTGTCTCGCAATATCACTAAAGCGTCTTATCTTGACATTCTAGACTGTCTGTCAAAAAACAAAAGCATGCACTGCAGCGTATGGAGCTGCCACCAGAGCTCTGAAAGCCATCAGCAAGGTGAGGCCCGGCTGCCAGCTCTCCACCTTTCCTCCCTCCAGCGCACCGTCACTCTGGCCCCGAGCCTGCCATTCTGGTCTCTGGTTTTCCTTCTTACATCGGTTCACCTGAGATTTCTCTGCTCCAAATAGCTGCTGGATGTACACGTCTTCTCCCTTGCTCACCTTTTTCACCTGATCTTGTTTTTCCTTTTTCTTGTCATCTTTTCTTCTTTTCTCCTTGGCCCATCTTTTATCCTTCCCTTCGGTGTTGTCTTCTCCATTAGAGCTCTCCCTCGAGGTGATAGCGAGCTGTGACACTTACTTGCCTCAGTTTTTAGAGGTTTAGGCAAAGAGCAGTAAACAAAGCAAAGAGCCAAAGGGTAGAGGAGCGAAGGAACAGCGGGAGCAGTGGCACTCGTGAGCCGTGCGCTCTTCGTGCTCCCGTGTCTCATCTGCCTTCCCATCAGGTTGTCATTCACGCAAGGCGATGCGCCGCAGAGATCACGGCCACCAAAGCGGCGGTGGCAGCTCTTCCTTTCGTCCCCCTAAAGACTGGCTGTGGCAGCGCGCTCCTGCCGCTCGTGGTCTGTCCAGCTCACTCATCCGGCAGGGGCACAGAACGCAGGACCCCCCGTCCCCGGGTCGGCGGCACCGGCACGTCTGCTCGAGAGACAACGCGAGGGGCCGGGTGCCACACGGCTGCCCTCGGCAGGGCGAAATGTGGCGTTGCTTCACCTGCCTGTGGAAAGCGTCTGTCCCCCCCTCTAACTGATCGTTTGTCCGCCTGTCCTAACCTCCTCTCTTCAGATGATTAATTCTTCCTCTTCGTATTGCTCCTCGGTGAAGCTCGGTTTTGGTGCGGTTTCACTTTGGTCCTTCTCCAGGCAGAGGAATCGTGCTGTCTCCCTCCTGCAGATCTCTCGTGGCAGGAGAACCTCCTTTCCCAATCCTGGCTTGAACCCTGTGTCGGGACTCCGCTTCCCTTGCGGTGCTTTTTCTTTTTCTAGCTGGTTAAGAACTGCAATGAGGGAGCTCGTGCTATGGAGAGGACGGAGCAGATGTACACTCTGCAGAAACAGCTGGAATTTGGAAAGAAGAAGGTGAGGACTTGTGGCAGTGGTGGGAAAAAAATCTTCTGGGGTGTGCTGTTAGAGTGGCCCGTCCCAGGCGTGTCGGGCCTGTCCTGGGAATCCTTCCAGGAAGCCTTGACCAGCTGGAGCATCGCTGCTGCCACAAGCAGCACCGCTACTTCATGCCCGGGGTCACCATTTTTTCCTGCTGTTCTGACTTAAATGTAAGTTCCTGGGCAGTCGCCCTGCCAGCGTGGAGCGTTCAGCAGAGCAGGCCTGTTAATCCACGCTCCCTCACGACCCCCCACTTTTCCTCTGCCTCGCTCTGTGCTTTCATCTGGTGAAAGCTGGACTGGCTCCTGGCGAGAGGAGGTTTTACCTGGTGGATCAGCCGGCAGCGATGTCTGCCCTTGCTGTGCTGCTCCAGACAGACACGGGGCTTCGTCTGTCTGTAAGCGCTGTCAGATGTGGGCGGCTTTCTAAAGGGGTGCAGTAAAGCCTTGACAATGTGCCCCACTGCTGCGGTTCGCGGGGCTGCGTCTCTGGGCGTGCTGGAGCGGGGTGTACGGCTGCTCCCTGCCCCGCCTCCTGGACGGTCTCCTGGATAAGATGTTTAAAAGCATTTGACGTGTCCGACCCAGCTGACCCCAGGGTCTACTGCAAATTCAAATACAGGTTCTGGACTTGATTTTGCCTGCCGCTTGTGAGACAGGTAGTAAGTCAGACTTTCCCTGGATCCGTTTCAGCCTTTCCCGCTGATTTCTGCTTCCCGCTGGCTGCTGAAGCGGGGGGAGCCCTGCTGCTGTCGGAAGAGGCGGGCATCTTCCGCCGAGGCACCGGCAGGCTCTGCTACCTCTTCTTGTTCAACGACGTCCTGATCATAACCAAGAAGAAGAGGTAAGGCTGGGGGGGACCCCTTCCGTGCCCTTCCTTCCCCTACATAACAACTAGGGGGATTAAAATCTCAATTTCCCAAGCAGCACGTAGCCTAAGAAATTCTTGAGATTTTGAGAGACCTTTATTGAAGTGTCCCTTATTAGCCAGAAGGGAAGCACCTAGCTCCACAGCCCTTGGCCCTGCTTCTGTTTGTGGGTGGCCAGCAAGTCCACAGAGCTGTGTCCCACCCCTGGCCATCAGCTCATGTCCTCGCCGTGACGGTCATCTCAGCGATGGCCACTCAGCTTCACCCACCGGGGCTCT
>NW_009232804.1:4306-4539 GCF_000690835.1 Fulmarus glacialis
TTTGCCGTAGCGAGGAGAGCTACACTGTCATGAACTACGCCACGCTGGACCAGATCACGGTGGAGAAGATGGAGAATGCGGACCCGCCTTCCCCTCCTCCCGGCAAGACGGGGAGCGGTGGCACGGCCCGCGGCGCGGCCGGCGGGCACCTGCTCCGGGTGGTGATGGAGAAGGACAGCGAGGGCAGGCGGGAGGAGATCGTGCTCTCGGCAGAGACGCTGTGAGTGGCCCGG
>NW_009232804.1:4604-4851 GCF_000690835.1 Fulmarus glacialis
AGCACCCTTTCCCTCCCCGCACCTCCTCCCAGAGAAGGGGATCCGCACGGGCTCGTCCCCTTCCTCTGTTTCCTTCTCTCTTAGATTTCCCTTATAATTCCCATATAATGCTTCCCCTGTGCAAGTTAAGCAGAGCGGCTGGGCGATGTGTACCGCTTGTGAATTATCTTTACGTTGAATGTTCTGAATGTGACGTTTGTCCAGTCTGACTTCCCTTGAAAGCCTTCATGTTTCCTGGTGGGAATTT
>NW_009232805.1:0-774 GCF_000690835.1 Fulmarus glacialis
GTACCTGCCCTCAGTCCTCCAACATCTCCCACAAATCCCAGAGAGGGGGGTGCATACTGTGGCCTTCCCGGGGCGGGTTCCCCAGCTTCACAGGCACCGAGCCAGGGCTCTTAATAATTTTAGCCCATGGCTGGAAGGCAGGGCTCTCCCAGCAGGACAGCATGGTTCAGTAAACTCAGGCTTCCCTGCAAACCGTTCCTGCCCTTGGTCAGGTCAGTGCAGGGAAAGGAGTGGGGGAGGCTCCGTCGCAGCGGGAACCTGTGTGGGAAGGAGGTCACAGCCGAGCATGGGGCCCTGGGGCCACTTCTGGGGAGGGGAGAGAGGGCCATGGCGTTCAGGGCCAGTCCTCCCACCCCCTGTGGCTCAGGCTCTTTATGGCCCTTTTGTATAACCCAGATGAGGTTTCTGGATCTCCTTGGGGTTGTTTCCAGTTCATCCTCATGCTTCCTTCAGTCCCACATGGCTGAGAAACCACTCTCTATGCAGGGGTCTGTCCCTCATGGCTGGCTGTCCTTCCACCAGCTGAGCTCCAGGGAGCCCTAGCTGCCTTCCAAGAGGGAGCAGGGCCAGAGCTTCAGCCGGCAGAGCATCCTCATGTGCCTGCAGCACAAGCCACGGAGGTGAGCAGGAGCCTGCACCGGGCTCCTCACCATCTGGAGGCTGGGAATGCCCAGGGTGGGAGAGCCCCAGCCAGATTTTAAACCCCTGACAGCAAGCGACAGGCTTTGTGTCTCCTCACCCGAACCCTGCGCTCCTGGTTTCACCCCACCTCAG
>NW_009232805.1:931-1783 GCF_000690835.1 Fulmarus glacialis
CAGGCCTCCTGTGGGCTTCACCTTCCCCATCAGAGGGGTCTGGGCTCATCCTGGAAGATGCTAGGTCCAAGCCAGGCAGGAAAGATGACTGCTCCAAGCCTCAATGTGGAGAAAAGAAGGCAGAGAAATGCAGGCCACTCCTTTTCCAGGGGTGGTGGGGCACGGCTCACTGCTGGTGGGGTCACTGCGTGCCCTAGGAGCATCACTTTGTCACAGATGGGATCCCTGCTGTGGCAGCAACCAGGACAGTCCTTCAGGTAGTGCCTGGCAGGGATGCTGGAGGAGGCCACGGGGGTCATGGAGGAACCGTACTGTAAGCGGAAGCGGTACTATAGGAAGGTAAGGCTCATCAGGGTGGAGAGACGAAGCAGTGCCCCCCGGTAGGCTTGGTGCTGGTGGGGGAACCATGTCCTCCTTGGCGCAGTGCTAGCTGACCCCACAGTGCGACCCTGGCATCCCGCTCCCATTGCTGCCAGAGCTCTGGTGCCAGGAGGAGCGAGTGCTACACGACCCCCCCCCCCCCAGCTCCTTACTGCCTTTGGCACCTGCACTTTACAGACCTCCGGGTGCCACCATCGAGAGGTAGCTGCTGCAAAATGCTGCCCTCTGCCCCTTCCCACAGGCCGGGGACCTTCTGCTTTCCCCTTCCTCCTTCCTCTTTTCCCCTTCCCCTTTCCCAATTCTCCTTCCTGTTTTCCCCTTCCTCCTTCCTGTTTTTCCCTTCCTCCTTCCCCTTTCCGCTTTCTCTTTCCCCTTTCTCCTTCCCCTTTTCCCTTTTCCCTTTTCCCTTTCTCCTTTTCCCTCTCCCCTCTCCTTTCCCCTTTCCATTTTCCTTTCCCCTTCCCCTTGCTT
>NW_009232805.1:1839-2801 GCF_000690835.1 Fulmarus glacialis
TTTCCCCCTTCCCCTTCCATCTTCACCCTTCCTTTTCCTCCTTTTCCCTACTTCCTGTCCCTTTCCCTTTCTCTTTCCTTTTCCCTTTTCCCTTTTCCCTTTTCCCTTTTCCCTTTCCGCTTTCCCCTTTCCCCTTCCCCTTTCCTCTTCCTCTTCCCCCTTCCCCTTCCTCTTCCTTCTTCCCCTTTCCCTCCCACCTCCTCTCCCCTCCAGGCAAGGGGCCAGGAGCAGGCCCTGGAGGAGCAGGTACCCCGCGGCTGCCAGGCACAGGCAGCGCAGGCAGCGCAGGGCCCTGCGCCAGACACTGCGGGAGAAGGAAGAGCTGGCCGGGGAGCAGTCCCAGCTGGTGGCACAGCTGGCGACACAGCTGGCCAGCCGGGAAAGTGGGAACAGCCAGAGGTGGTGCCGGATGCTGCCCGACACCCTGGGCCGGGGGGCAGCTCAGCGGGAGATGCTGGGGTGCAGAGGTCAGCGTGGCAGGTCTGGCTCCTGCCTGCACTTTGCCTGCCGGGGGAGGTTGCCCGGCGCTGTGACCTTTGCATGGGGGCCGTGGGGTGTGAGGCCACCCCCTGCCTGCTGGCATCCCTCCCTGCCACCCCGGGAGAGCCAGAGCTGGGTGCTGCAGGAGGCCACGGCAAAGGAGCAGGAGGAGAGAAGAGCTGGTGTAGGGAGGGGACAGCGCAGGTCGGTGTGGTGAGGAGACAGCAGAAGCTCCATCCCGTGCAGAGGAAGCAACAAAACACGGGAGGGCAGAGCCCTGCCCGGGGCCATGTCGTGTGTGTGGGCGAGCGGCACGGCCAGGCACGGCGCAGGGCTGGGCGTTCAGGGCAGCGCCAGGACACGTAACCCAACGATAGGCTCAGACGTAGCACATCACCATTGGAGGTGAGACATGGGGGAAATTTTCCTAGCAAGAAGGTCAGTTAGGCCATGGAAGACATGGCTGGGGTGTGGGGGGCTCG
>NW_009232805.1:2867-3491 GCF_000690835.1 Fulmarus glacialis
TCGTTTTCCATCTCGGCATTTTATGGTTCTATGAATTTTCACTCCATTGGAAACAGGAGAGAGAAAATAACCCAAAAATAAGAGCAAGGGCAAACGAGAGAGAGGAAAAAACCCGGGGGCATGGGAGCACTCGACATGGCAGGGGTGGGCAAGGGTCTGCAGCAAGCCCTGGCGTCCCTCAGCCAGCTCGCCCCTTTGTAGGACACCGTGCGCAGCGTCACCGCTGAGCCCTGAACCCCGCAAGATGCAATCGCCACGCAGCAGAAAGACATCAGGGGTTTAAGCTGGCTGGTGGAGCAGCTAGCTGGGGACAGGGAGGCCGAGATGCGGGAGGTAGGTGACGCTCTGCCCCAGTGCCCCAGCTCCGCACCACCCCAGCGCTGGCACCCCTCTGCCCCACGAGCCTCCTGCCGGAGTCAGGAGTTCACCCTTAGCAGCACGGCCCCCGGCAAAAAGGCTGGGATGGGGAGGGGGGACGCAGGCAGGGGAGGTAGAGAGGAAGGGAGAGTAATTTAACATGACAGGCTGTTTATTTTGGCAAAAAGGGTCTCTTTTCAACAGATTTCAAAGCCCGGCCCTGGGGCCGTGGGGGGGACCACACAGAGCAGTGGGAGAGCAGGGGTG
>NW_009232806.1:0-336 GCF_000690835.1 Fulmarus glacialis
GGTCGCAGGCAGCCGGCGGTGAGCTGCGTTTGTTTCTTCAGAAGTAGCAGATAAGAAGCTCGCTCGTTAAATGCTGATGGGGAAGCCGTCAGCGTGGGTTTATGCTCTTACGCATCCCTGAGGCTTTCAAGCTCTTCTGACTTTTTTGGTTTTTGCATTTATCTGCACTATACCCGGTGTCACTGATGGGGAACTGACACCCAGGGGTGAAGGAACTGCTGCGGCTCTCGCAGGGGAGGAGGGAATTGAAGCTGTCTTGGAAGTGGAACCTGATTTCGACTTCCCCTTCAAGGGCTTGATTCTCTTCTCCTTTTACTTGCTGTGAGTTTCGCCCTT
>NW_009232806.1:829-2030 GCF_000690835.1 Fulmarus glacialis
TTTACTTGCTGTGAGTTTCACCCTTAACTGAAGGCGGGTGGGGAAGGTCAGGCTTTGAAGGCCACCTTTGCTGCTCAGTGCTGTCAGTCCAATCCTGCATGCCTTGCTCAGGCTGATCTTCCTGATACCCTAGGGAGATTTTTGAGATGTTAATTTGCCCTGGGAGATACTGGGGTAGGAGTACCCAGAGCAAACCCCCCCTGGAGCAAAAACCACCCTCTGCTCAGCAGTAAGACTTCTCTTCCATCTCCCAAGACCTCTTTCTGCAAACCGCTTGAAAAGTCTGTGCCCAAAGAGATCGTCCTGTTGTGCATGTTTACAGCTTACTCTCGTGAGCAGGTTTTGCAATCCAGACCTGAAATCTGCTTTGCCAGCATGGGCTGTGAAAAGTTAGTATGAATCTTTTTGCAAAAGTTCTGCTGGTTTCATCTTCGTCACCTTCTCTCTTCCTTCTCTGAGGCACCTGCTCCCTCTGAGAGGTGCTGGGTGTGATGGGACACGGGTGAGTCTGTAATCCCTTTTAGTGTCCGTGAGTCCTGGCTGGAGGTGTGTGTTGGGGCTGGTGCAGGTTTTCAGGCAATGGCAGTGCTGGGGACCTGGAGCAAACCCCCTGGATTTTTCTGGTCACCTCCCATGGTGGATGCCTGGACGGCCGCTCTCCCTTGGACCCAGCTGTGCTGGTGGGAGTGAGTACTGCCACCGGCCCCAGATCAACCGCTGCAATGGGTCTGGAATGTCTCCTCCTCTGCTACTGTCCCAGACGGGGCAGGAGCACTCTGGAGAGCCTCCTCAGGGACACGAATGGGGACTAGGCAGGATGAGGTGCTGCAGGGTGGCCTCTGCTAGAGCCTTTACACCTTGTTTCCTCCTGGCAGGGTGATAAATGCGGGGAAGAGCCAGCACAATGAGGACCAGGCGTGCTGCGAGGTGGTGTTTGTGGAGAGGAGGCCCAGCCCGAGGGGCCGGCTGCCGTCCAGGGAAGGCGGCGGGGAGCTGGACAGGGTAAGAGCCGGGGCAGCGTGCGCAGGCAGGGACACGACAGGGAGGATGCCCGGCGGCAGGACGTGAGATGGGGCACGTGGCGATGTGTGCGCACTGCCTCCTTCCCAGGGATTCCCTCGGGTCCCAGACCGGCTGCCCCTGCTCCCTCCCTGGCATCGTCCTCGCTGGCCCATGCTGGAGCTGGCTGGCCCGGGGAGGC
>NW_009232807.1:0-256 GCF_000690835.1 Fulmarus glacialis
GACTTGGGGTTTTTTCCACTGTTTTTTTTACAACAGGAAAAAAAATCCTTCAGAAAAGGCATATCTGTGTAGGTGACTCTGCTCAGACACAAACCACCACCGCAGAGAGGGGGAGAGGGTGTGAAGTAGAGATGGAGCCAGATTACGCCGGTACCCCGGGGGGAGCTGGTGTGGGGCCGCCGGGGTGATGGGGATGTGCCGGGGGGAGAGGATTTGGTCCTGGGGAGGAGGATTCGTCCTGCTGGCTGCCGGGGGG
>NW_009232807.1:273-2716 GCF_000690835.1 Fulmarus glacialis
GGAGAGAGCTGCTGGCTACAGAGTAACACGGAGCAGGGTTTTTTTTTTTTAAACCAATGCATGGGTTTTGCCTTAATTTAGCTGCTCTCCAGTGGAGTTTAAGCAAACAGACGGATGTGTAAAGCGGTGACAGCCTATGGGCTGAGGAGCCACAAAACCGATTTGATGGCGAGGGCCAGTGCTTGCCTGACTCCCCGAGGTTTCCCTGGCTTTGGGAGGAGAGCAGACCCCTTCCCAAGGCGGCTGCATTGGGCAGCATCCTTGGCTTGAGCAGCTCTTCCAGCTGGGGCGCCCTGAGCCGGGGGTCTGGGGGGCCCGCAGCCGTCCCCCCAGCCTCCAGCCTTCCCTGACGCTTTTCCAAGCTGCTTGTGTTGTCTTTGAAACTGAGCTGTGTCAAAAACTTTGCGATGTGGGAGGTGAGCAGATGCTGGGGGGTGGCCGGGACCCAGCAGCCCTTCCCGTGCAGGAGCTGCTCAGTGCCAGGGCTCCCGTGGCCAAGCCCTGCGCGGTGGCCGCTGGTCTCTGGGTGGTGGAGACCTGGAACCCCAGAGCGTTGCAGTCTCACACCGGGGACCTTCTGCAAAGAGCCTCAGGATCCCTCGCAGAGCATGAAGCTGGGGAAAGAAAGGAGTAAAGATGAATTTCTTTCCATCTCTCCAAGCATCTGGGAGGTGGGTGGGAGGTAAAAAAAGATGAGCCCTGAAGTTTTAATTCCTTGGAGATATTTAGGTATCTTGCTCTTGTTACTCAAGGGAGTGCAGAGCCTGAGCATCTCTGAGGATGTGCCACAGGCTCATACCCCAGCACTTCCCAACTAAGCTTGGACCTCTGATTCCCCAACGAATATTAATTTTCAGAGAACTTAAACCATAATGACCCCACCAGTTCCTCCAAATGGATTTGGCGTGATGAGGTATCTTTAGGAAGGCCATTACTGTAAACCACAACTTAGGAGATAACTCACTTGAATTTATCAGGAGGTGCGGAGAGCTGAGGGCTGAAATGTGACCTTGCCCCAGGACTTCTCCTGGCTGAGCTGACCAAAGCGAGGGGAGAGAGGAATTTTCTTCTCATTTAAGAACAGTGTTAGCTCATCTTTCCCAGCCTGAGTCTTAGTTTGCACACTGAGCAGTAACAACCAGAATAGTCCCTGGAAAACTGTTCCACTGGATGAAAAGTAATGAGATTTTAAAATCATAACTAGAGCTCTTTAGTCTTCTGGCTCTTTGGGTTAGGATCGATATTCTTAGCTGTATTTCCACCATCAGGAGCATCGTACTTCTCTCGCAACCCCTTTCCCACCCCCCACAGCCCTCCCTGGGGAAAAGAGCTTTGAGAGGAAAAAGACCTGAGATCAAATCAATTAATTGCCTTTGCATTCTCCAGTAAATGCGGTGCGGAGAGTATGTACATCGAAATACAAATGAACTAAAGCAGCAGTGACAAAACCCTGCTGAAACGAAACGTTACCCTGTGTAAGGCAGCCCTTGTCCGGGGGAGAAGGGGTGGCTCGCAGGAGGCAGGCATTAGTCACGTTATTTAACGTGCAGCTCGAGGATGCTCTGATCTGGTGGGGATGAGAGGGATCGAAGAATCACGTGGAGCGCGGGATGAAAAACAGCCCCACGGGAGGGGAAGGGATGCCTTTACAAAACCAGTGAATACAAAATGTGTTATATGAGTTCATCTCTTCCAAATTAAATCTGATGTTACCTAAAAGGCAGGGCTCGCTGCAGCCTGGAGCTATCGGGCAGGGACACCCCGCAGGCACTGCATGGCCGACGGTCCCATTGCCACATATGGTGCTTACACATGGAGAATGCCCTGGAAGATTTGCTGACTGGAGAGGCCTTCCCTGCGGTGCCTGGGGACACTTGGGGTGCCCCCGGGCTGGCCGCTTGCCAGAGGGTGGCCCCTGGATTAAAGCGGGACCATTAAATCGAGAGCTTGAACCGAAGCTGGCAGAGACTGGTGCAGAGCGTGGGGGGATGCTGCTCTGCTGCCGGCCAAGGGCTTTGCTTGGCTGGGAAGGACGAGGATGGAGCGGGCACCTCGGGAGAGGTCACACGTGCCCGAGAGCAGAGCTGGGGTCACTCACGCTGACCCTGCCATGGCAGGGTGCCCCGGCACCCCCAAGGCAGGAGGGCCAGGGAGAGGCTTCCTGCGGGGCTCAGGTGGTTCCCTGAGCCATGGCCCCAAGGTTCAGGTGTCCGGTACTGGGGTCCGTTCTCACAGCTCGCTGCAGCGGGGGAGAGGGGCATGGGGAGCAGCAATTCTGCACGCCACTGCCCGCCCCAGCGGGTCCGACATGACCCAGCACCCGGACAGGCTCACCCAGGCGCTTACGCCGGTTGACGTTGCTGCTCTGTTGGCTGACTCACCAGACTTCAACGTCCGGGCCCTCGGGGGGCCGTGCCTCCCCTCCCCGGCATGGCAGCGGCGT
>NW_009232807.1:3383-3679 GCF_000690835.1 Fulmarus glacialis
GGGAAGTGCAGCAATAAGCTAAGTTGGCTAATCAAGATTCACACTAATAGGGAGGGAAAATTACCCAGAGCTACCACAGAGACAGCTGAGCGGGGAATGAATAACTGCAGCAGCATGCTGCCGTTGCTGGCGCTCTCCCGGCCAGCAGATGAATTAAACCCAAGGTGGTGTGACTCATGCACGCAGCGCAGAGTCGCGTCGCAGGCATGGGCATCAGCTGGGGAAATTACTCGCGAGCAGGCTGGGATGTGCCGAAACCAGCAGCCCCCAGCAGCCCGGCGTGCTCCCGGCTGGCG
>NW_009232807.1:3970-4198 GCF_000690835.1 Fulmarus glacialis
GGCCGGCGCTGGGCAGGGCTCGTATCTCATGCCTGAGCTTGCAGCCGCGGCCTCAGTCCTGGCAGGGGGTCAGAGGTGGCACGGAGCAGGCAATCCGGCATCGCCTCTGCCTCGAGTCCTTGCTAAAGAAACGTGGGCAGGGGAAGGAGGCTCCAGAGGTGAAGGACTCGGGCAAAACCTGCTTCCTTTATGCCTGTGATGTTGTAACGCTGCCTTGACCAGGGCCCA
>NW_009232808.1:0-959 GCF_000690835.1 Fulmarus glacialis
GTTACCTCGGGAAAGGGGGGGGGTCCTCAAAAAAAGGAGGGGTTTTTCCTCGAAAAAAAGAGGGGTTTTCCTCAAAAAAGGAGGGTTTTTCCTCAAAATAAAAGGAGCGTTTTACCTCAAAAAAAAAGGGAGGGATTTATCTCAAAAAAAAAGGGAGGGATTTACCTCAAAAAAAGGGGTATTTACCTCAAAAACCGAGGCTTTCTCCTCAAAAAAAGGTTTTTCCTCAAAAGAGTTTTTTTTCCCTCCAAAAAAAGGAGGGGTTTTCCTCAAAAAAAGGGGTAGTTACCTCAAAAACCGAGGATTTCTCCTCAAAAAAAGGTTTTTCCTCAAAAAAGGAGAGGTTTTTTCCTCCAAAAAAAAGGAGGGTTTCTCCTCAAAAAAAAGGGGGTTTATCAAAAGAAAAAAGGATGGTTTTTATCTCAAAGAAGAGGGTTTTTCCTCAGGAAAAGGGGTTTTACCTCAGGAAAAGGGATATTTACCTCAAAAAAGGAGGGTTTCTCCGAAAAAAAAAGAAGGGAGGTTTTTTCCTCAAAAAAAGGGGGGTTACTAAAAAAAAAAAAAGGGGTTTTCCTAAAAGAAAAAAAGAGAGGCTTTACCTCAAAAAAGGAGAGTTTTACCTCAGGAAAAGTGATACTTACTTGGGGGGGTGGGGGTGTCCTCAAAAAAAAGAGGAGTGTTTTTCCTGAAAGGAAGGGATCTTTACCTCACATCAGGAAAAAGCATTTTTTTTTACCTCAGAAAAGGTAAATTTCACCTCACAGAGGAGGGTTTTACCTCAAGAAAGATGGTTCTACTTCAAAAAATAAGTATTTACCTCAGGGAGGGGGATTTTATCTCGTGGAGTAGAGCTTTTACCTCAGGAAAAAGGATTTATCTTGGGGAGGAGGATTTTACCTCATAGAAGAGGCTTTTACCTCAGGAAAGAGGGTTTTTCACCTCAGGGAGGGGGATTTTAC
>NW_009232809.1:0-2639 GCF_000690835.1 Fulmarus glacialis
GGTGGCATCTCCGGGAGCAGGGGGCTGCAGTGGCATTGCCGCGGTGGGGTCTGCGGTCTCCGTGGGGAACTCCTGTGCCGGCAGCATGCCGGCGATGCCGTTTGGTACCTCCTCGATGAATTCAGCCAGGTCCTCCAGGCTGGCCTCCCGGTGCAGCCCGTTCTCAGCCCGCACCGGACCCTCTATCCCCGGTGCTGCATCCGCTGGTGCCTCCTGCACCGTCGGCTCAGGCGAGGAGTCTTCCTCGGTGTCCCGGGGTAGCTCGGTCCCGCCAGGATCCCTCTGCCCGCCCTCGGCTGCCCTCGTCCCCATCATCAGCTCCTGGTTGAACTCCAGGGCTTGCTCCACTATTTCCAAAATATCTGAGTCTTTCATGACGTCCGCCGGCACCTTTGCAGAGAGATCAGCTGCCTCTGCGCTTTCTTTAATCATCTCTGGAAAACCTCCCTGCTCCGGCACAGAGCCCGGCCGAGGTGGGTCGGCCTCGGGGGGCTCCTCGTCCCCAGCCAAGGGAGGGCTGTCACTGTCCAGTGCTTCCTCCTCCGCAGATGGCTGCTCATCCGATGTCTGCTCCACTTGGTCAGGCAGCGAAGAAACCGGCATCACCTGGGCCTGGAGCCCTGCCGGAGGGATGGGCTCGGCCGTGTCATGGTGAGCCGTGCTGGGCTCGTCGTCGTCGTCCTCCTCCTCCTCCTGCCCCACCAGCCCCAGGTTGCAGCCTGGGAGTGTTTCGGCTCTGCCGGCATCGCTCTCTGGCTCCACCATGCTGTCGAGCTCCTCAACCAATTTGGCGGCCAAGCCCTCCGAGCGCCCTGGTCCCTCATGCGCACCGGAGACTTCGGCATCCTGGGCTGGCTCGTCAGCACCTCCTGCTAATGGCCCCTTGGCCCCGGGGAAGGCGGGATCTGCCTCGGGCACAGCCGGACCTTCCTCCAGCTCAGCAGTAAAACCCTCAGCATCATCCTCATTCTCATCCTCATCCTTTCGCATCTCAAGTTCTTCTGTGGGCATCTTCATGTCTTCATCTGCTTCACCAACAAACGCCTCAAAGTGCCCTTCGTCCTCTGGCACTGGAGACGCTTCTCCAGGAGCTTCCAGATCATCTTTGATGGCTTCGGTTGCTTCAACTTTAATTTCTTCAAAGTCCTCGGAGATCTCGGCTTCCTCTGAGCTGGACACCTCTTGGTTGGGAGCAGAGACCATGAAATAACCTTCCTCCTCCTCGGCACCCTCTGCCGCAGGCGCTACCTCTGTCCCTGCCTCCTCTTCGCGGCTCTCTGGCATGGTGGGAGTTGGTGGCTTGTCCTTCCCTTCCAGCCATCCTTCATCCTCTGGAGCTTTTTCAAATGCGGGGTCTGTCTCCATGGTCTCCTCAATCTCCGGAGAGTTTTGGCTGGGTGCGACCACAGTCAGCATCTCCCCTTCGTAGAGGTGCAAGGGTGTGCTGCCCGGCAGTGTGTCCTCCAGCTCCACCCTCCTGCCCGTCCCCGGTGCCTGCTCCAGCTTTCCCGATCGCCCAGCATCCTCCTCCGCCGACTCACTGCCCTCCGCACCGTCACCCGGCGCCTGCTGAAGTGCCGCAGGGCCGGTGCTGCTGCTCTCCGGCTGTCCCGGGTCCGAGCCGAGCTCATCATTGGCATCCTCATCCTGCATCTCCCATGGTTCCTCCGGAGCCTCGGCTGGCTCCTGGCTGTCCCCTTGCCCGGGGGCATCTGCGGGTGCCTGGGCTGGCTGCCCCGCGGTGCCCTCCTGCTCATCCCTCACCAGCCCCGGGGCCGGCTCAGCCTCCGGCGGTGGCTGCTGCTGGCTCATCCCCTGGCTCTCGACATCTTCATCATATTCCCGGGTTTCCTCCAGTTCTGCTGGCGACATGCTGTCTCTCTCCTCACTTCCCAGCCCTCCTGTGCTTGTTGGGGTGTCATCTGCCCAGGCTGGCCTTTCTGTCCCCAGAGCCCACTCTGTGTCCTCTGCTGTCACCTCCCAGTCCTCTGGATGGGGCTTTTGGCTGTTGCCATCATCCCTCCCACCCCAGGGCTCCTCTCCCAGCTCCGGCTCCAGCTCCTCCTGCTCCAGCACCTCTCCCGCAAAGCCATTTTCCTGCAGGTCCCCAGGCTCCTCCTGGGCTCTGCTCTCCTGCCCTGGGGCTTCAAGTCCCACAGCCTCTCCTGCCCGGGGGTCTTCGCCTCCCAGTGCCTCCCTGCCAGCCTCTCCCTTTTCTCCCTCACCACCTTTTGCTCTGCCTGGGTCCTCCCTTTCCACGGCATCTTCTTCAGCCCCCGATGAAGGCTCTTCTGCTGGGATGGCCTCATGGATGCTCGAGGGCTCCTGCTCCAGGCACGTGTCCTGCCCTGGGCACGTCTCCTGCTCCCTTTCCTCCTCTGCAGCCAGATCCATCTTGCACATGGGCATTTCCCAATGCTCAGACTTTTCCTGCTCTCCATCAACAAGATCCTCTTCCAGGTGACTTTCCGTGGGCAAAACCGGGTGGCTTTCCATGGGGACAGCACGAGTAGCTTCGACTTCCCTTTGCAGGGACTCCCCTTCTCGCGCATCCATCCCTTCGCCCTGGAAATCGCCATCCTCCCCGCAGGGGCTGTGGGGTCCCCCCTCCTCCTCCTCCTCCGAGGGGCGTGATGCCT
>NW_009232809.1:2677-3416 GCF_000690835.1 Fulmarus glacialis
CTTCCCGGATCCGTCTGGCCAGGGCCACTCGTGTCCTCTTCCTGGGCCACCACTTCTGGTTCCCTTGAGCTCAGCACAATGGGCATCTCCTCCTCCCATGCTCCCATCTCTTCCCGGCTCGCCATGGCACTTAGGGACTTCCTGGGCCACCACTTCTGGTTCCCTTGAGCTCAGCACAATGGGCATCTCCTCCTCCCATGCTCCCATCTCTTCCCGGCTCGCCATGGCACTTAGGGAAGGGCAAGCAGCCATGCCGCAGGGTTGCAGTGCCGGCGGGGACGTGGCTTCGTCCCGCAGGGCGCTGCTCTCCGCACCCAGCCCCTGGAGCACGGCTTCCCCAGCCCTCTCCTCTGCTTCGGGGGCTTCGCCATCCCCGGCACCCTCAGAGGGGTCTTGCCCTTCCCCGGCCCCTCTGTGAGTCTCTGTGGGGAGAACGGGGCTGGGGGTACAGGCGTCCCGGGGGTCCCACGCAGCGCTGAGCGTGGGCTCTTCTTTGGGCTGAGCATCGTCTTTCATTTCCTTGAGGGCATCCTCCAGCGCCTCGCTGACCAGCTGCGCTGGGTATTGCAGGCTGCGGGTGGGCTCGGCGCTGGCGTCATGGGATTCCGCCGCAGCTCCGGGCAGAGGATGCTCCTTCCCTTGGCTCCTCTCACCCCCGGCTCCCCCCGGCCAGGCAGGACCCTCTCCCCCCGGGCTCCCTGGCTCCGGTGGCACGGGGCTGGGGGGTTCTGGGGAGAGA
>NW_009232810.1:0-17724 GCF_000690835.1 Fulmarus glacialis
AGGGAGGGTGATATATCCAGTTTTCCGCGACAGGACTGACCTGCCGCGGTCTCAGGCGAGGGTATTTCTGTAGTTTGTGCTCCCAAATACTGGTGCTCTCTCCATCTCACTGGGCTTGGGGTGGTTTTTGTCTTTGACTTCTCTTCTGCCTTTGGCGTTTTGGTGATGATTAGGAAGGATAAACGTGTAAGTGACGGCTTTGGATTTTGTGATAGTGAAATGGAAAAAAACCCCTGATACGGACATTTCGTGTGTCAGGTCACAGGATTTTGCACATCGGGTTCTGGAATTCCCCAAGACCTGGGCTATAAGTGCCCATCGCAGAAAAACCAAGAATCAGTGACCTCGAGAAACTCCTGTATTCCCTTTGTCTTCCTGAGTCGGTCCTCATGTCCCCGCAATATTGCTGAGCTTTCTGAAGGCCAAAAATACCCCCTGTTATTCATGTAACAAAGTTCAGCCAAGCAGCCTCTGCTTGAGCAGGCACAGCTCAGGAGGGATGCTGACGAGGTTCGATGCTCTGAATTCCTGATATGGAGCTTGGTGCTGTATCCAATTTAGCTTAGATCTGAGATCCTCAGTTACTTCCCTGGTGGATTCATTGCCCTGACGGGGAATGGAAATGAGAGGAGCGTAGCAACAGCGTCTGGCAAGTGCAAATCTCCTATTTCATATAATTGTGATGAAGAAGGAGTCCTTGTGCTTGCTCTAGTGTGGAGTGAAGTGATATTTTAACCGTCTCTTACTGTTTGAGTAAAAATGCCAAATAACATTTTCAATTATTTCAGTAGGATTTTGTTATTTGAGAGAGCTTAAATAGGGTGCAGATGGATATATTTTTTTAAGTGCTTTTAGCTTTCTAAATAAAGTAGATCTGAAATACCAGAAGTAGACACCATGGGTTCTGGAGCAATGTCAACAAGTATTGTTGTACTATAAACAGCAGAGATCTCTGTCTTGGCAGCTGCTGGGACTAGCAATAGCTGTCTTGTGTTTGTGGCCGGTCCTGACAACTGACTAAAATCAGGCATTTGAGTCCTGTCTTGCTTCAAATAGTTCCTTACTTGATGAGCTGAACTGTTTAAAACAAACAAAAAAAAAATCTTTGGGCTTTTGGAAGATATAAATGTTGGAAATCATCTGGTAGCTGATCCCCTGAGATATTCCAGTGTCAGCTCAGAAATAAACTGTGGTATGTTCTTAATTTAGTTGTCCCATCTTTATTCCTTTTGCCTGTAGAAACAGGAAGTGGCTGATGCAAATTTCACGTTGCTGACAGCAGTTTGTCGGGCTTCACAAAAGCTGAATCTGAACAGAGGCGTAGGTTTGACTTGCTTTGGCTATAAAACTAACATTTGTGTCTTCCAGAATGTCTAAGTGAGGACTCAGGTTGGTGCGCTATCTCAGGCAGCCGGAAGAATTTCATTTATGCCATTTTCATGAGAACTTGCTCACTCCTCTGAGGACCGGCCTTTGGCTGGGACATGCCGACTCCTTGATATTCTCCAAACAGGAAACTCCTCTTACTGTGGTGTTGTACAGGATCGGCTTCGGGATAGCTCATGTTTTTACAAATAAAATCCCTTCCCTTTATTGCTCTGCTCAGTATATCAAAACAGTCTAGCTGTAGATGAAAGCCTGTTTGCTGTACAGTGTGTTCAAAACCATGTTCCCAAGTTTTGATGGAAATGAAGGCTAGTTAATAGATTAACCAAATGTGCTATGAAAATAAATGGACTTTCTGGCCCAGGGTGAAATGTGTGTTTGCTGCGAGTCCATAGCTTCCGCTTCATTGGTAATCAAAGTTCAATTGAATTTAAATAAGACCTAGATTTAAATCCTGCATTATAGTCCCAAAAGGGAGAGCATCATCTCAACTCCACTTCTGTCAGCTGGAGAACTCTAACCCCAGGCTGCACGGCGTAGCTTGAAAGCCTTTCTCATTCCTCCTGAGCACGGGACGATGCACTGAACAAAAATGATCTGTATGTCTCAGCTTCCTCTTTAAAGAAGGCAAATGAGATCCCATTTTATTACTGAGATCTGTGAAGTCAGTTTGTCGCTTACTGACAAATTATTCTGCATTCAGAGTCATCAATAGACAAAACACTGTTTAGATGTAGCCCAAGCAGGTCTGCTTTGTGATCTTTTTTTTTTTTCCCCCCCTCGCTAAACATTAATCTCTCTGGGTTGCAGACTCTGGCTGTTGATGTTAGTTAGGTTCTGGTCTGTACAACTAAATATTTTCTTTCATTCCGGATGGTACGTAGATAGCAGGAAAGCTGCATCCACAGGGCAAAGAGGATCATAAGGGTGAGTCAAGATAGCTTTAGCGAGGAGTGACTGAGCCATAGCTGCCTCCTTTAGGACTTTGTGCTGCCTGCACTTAGTTCTGATTTTGCTGCCAATTTACCAAGTGACTTATCTTGTGAGTTGTCCTAATGCTGCCCATTAAACAGAAATTAAAATGAGTTCACCATCTGCCAGAGCGCGCTAGGTTTACAAAGCTGGTATCAAGCACTGTGAGTTTATGGCTTCTGTCAGGGAAACCCAGGAAGGACCTGTCAAATGGCAAGGAGACTGGAAGGAATCTGAATCTCAAGGAATGCTGTCTCATGAAGGGACATTAATCGCGACAGCATATCTAGAATTGATGAGATATGCTCCTCGTGACAGCATGTTTTAATGCTGGGGGTCGGAAGCAGCTTTCCATCTGGACTTTCTGGTTTGTAATCCTGATTTGAAATGCAGTTTGCGACTAGGTAATGGGGCTGATCAGATTAGAGCCTCGCGTGGAACGTGGTGGGGATCAGTGGTGCAGAACAGCAGCTTTGTCTGCCCAGCGCTCTGTAAACCTGGTGTCCTTCCTGAAACCCCTGCGTTACACCCCTCTATCTTGCTGCACTCTCAAAGCACAGGAGAATTTCCTTAACAGGTGGCTCTTTTGGGGGAAAAAAACCACCCTTCTTTTAGTGTGCTGAGAGCGGGGGAGGCAGAGCCCTGCTCTTGGCTGCGCTCCCACTTGAAGACGTGAGCCCCATTCTGGATGCATCGTCCTCGGCTGCAGCAGAGCGTTGACGATCCTGTGGTCAGGATTTCTACATTGTACAGAATAGGAAAAAAAAAGAGGTATTCATTACTGTTGATTATATGGGTGACCGCCCACAAGTTTCAGCCTCTCTGAACTTTTTTGTATCTGGAAGCCATCCAGTTACTGCTGTCCGGTTTTACACACAATATATCCTCTGGCTCACTCTTGCACAGAGGAGGAAACCGCTCTCTTCCTCTTGGAAGGGGGGTGGCCTCTTCCCTGCCCCCCACATCAGTGCTGTTTCTCCTGATGCAAGCAGGCAAAAGAGGGGTGGAAAATGGCCTTGTTTGTCCTGTGACATCAGTGCTGCTCATGACTAATGCTGGATCTGCCCCACATCCTCTGGAAACTGGGTGAAAACATGCACTTTGGAGCAGGGCTGAGAAGGCTTGCGAGCAAAAGCAAAACCCTAGTTAGAACCTCAGGTTTCGTTTCTAATCTAGAGATCTAATATCAGTTTGTCGAGGCAGCTGGGTAAACCCTGCCTTCCTTTTTGGGTATGCTGGGGAATGTGCCGGGAAGGACGTTCTCCTTCAGGCAGGGTTTTGAGCTCTTGCAGGCTATGGCAATAAGAATGAAGCTGTGTCAAGGCTGTAATCGTGATTCACATTGTAAAATCTTTCGGTGAGTGGTGATAAGATAAAAATGCAATTGGTGACTTGCTACTCCCTCCCTGCATTCCCTGTGCATTAGTGTGCTTGGAGCGTGACTTGACTTGTTCCTTGGTGCAGAGTCTCTGCAAAGCAGTAATTAATGGAAAGTTTATATGACACTTAAGACTTTTCCAGATGAGACTCTTCAAATGACTTATGTGCCTAAATCACTTTCCTGTGCAGTGCTTGCAGAGTAGATTCTGCAGTTCAGATACCAAAGCCTGTAGAGAGAGAGTATGAACAGGGGTGCATTGTTGTAGAAGCAGCTATGCCTTCTTAGCTTGTGCAGCTGCTCGACTTAGCAGTGCCAGGGTGGCTCGTTTTGCACGCTGATGCTCTGTACTGTAGCAAAGCTGGAGTTATAGACGTTCCTTGGAGGAATTCAGGACTCCGGGAGGTCCCTGCGGATGCATTTGCAGAATCAAACCCGCTAGTTGTAACCTGAGGTGCATGAACTCCCAGTGAAGCACTCATACTTTATTTGCTATGTGGTCATAGTTGGGACTTTGGCGAAGAACTGACTGCAGTGAGATTCTGTGCAGACCTTTGTTTTATTGAGTGGTGTCAATACAAGGTTAGAAGATGTAAGTTTTAGTATCCTTATACGTGTAGAAGTCCTTACAATGGAATAAGACTATGTGGCCATTAAGGAGTGACTGTGGCAATAGAGAGTGGCTGTGTGCATGGCTGTTGCGTAATCCGAATGTCCCTGCTAATGTGAGGGTACCCTGCTGCCCAGCATCAGGGTGCAGAGCTAGGTAGAAATTACTCTTCTGGAACTGGTAGAGCTCGTACCAGACAGCTGATAAACCCTCTTCAATATTTGGTGTACAAGTTTCATACTGTCAGAGGATGCGAATAATTGTATTCTATGTGTGCAGGTTGTGGACAGCGGTAGATATGGAAAGATTGGTTGAGCGGTTGGAGAAGGCTGTGGAGCGCCTGGAGACGGTGTGCCAAGGACCTGGCATGTGTGGAGATGGCCCTTCCAAAGGTAAGGCCCAAAGCACCTCCCCAGCAGCGTCGCCCCACAGGAGTCCCTGTACTGAAGCTCCAGCCGAGTGGTGCGGCAGTGTCAGAAATCAGCGGTACTGTTGCAGAGCGGGCACGGCGTGCCAGTTAGATGAACTGGCTGTGCGCAGAGGGGATGTGAGTTTCGCAGCAGATACTGCGCAAATGCAGAGAGGCCTGTGGTTACCGTCCTGCTAAGATAAGGACTTCCTGTGGCTGCAGCACTTCCCTCGTCTGCGTTCAGCTGCGTGCTTCAGGCTGAGCCTCCTGCGTTTGGTCGACATGACCCAGGGGGAAGGTTCAGTGTGGAGAGGGTGGGAGGTGCAGCCCAGGAGCACAGTGCGTGTGTCTGAGTGCTCCCTGTTCAGGAGCCCACCCGGTGCATCTCGGTGATACCTGTGCTCTGGTTCCTTCTCTGCAGGAGTGGCTCAGTACGTGCAGGCTTTTGATGCCCTTCTGGCTGGCCCAGTAGCTGAGTACATCAAGATCAGCAAAGAAGTTGGCGGGGATGTGCAGAAACATGTAAGGACTCTCATTCTCCCTCCACTCTAAATAGATGCTGCTTGTTCTTCAGGGCTCTTAAGGGCCAAGTTCGCTGTCAGTGTTTGCATTCCTTTAGCGCTGTATTCTAGGATGTCCTTTAGCGCTGTATTCTAGGATGTTTATAATCCTCAAGGATTTGAAACAGATGCAGATGCCCAGATAACCTCCAGCAGGTTGCCACCTACACACACTATGAATCAAACCTCCTTCTTGAAATCGTTGTTGGTTAGGTGCCTAGCTCTCTTTACAGACTTCGGCGCGTGCCTTCAGGAGGCCTGTAAACTATGCAGCCCAAGAGCTGTTACAGTCTTATAAGTTTTCTCTGAGGATGGGTGTCTCCAAGAATATGTGCTTTGAGATCAGCATAGCTGCTTTCTTACAGACTAGGAACTGCAAGCAGCAGGAGCTTGAATGACTATTAGCATTACGCTGGGTACAAGGGAAGCTCTCTCATGTTTCTCTCTATTCTTAGGCTGAGATGGTTCATGTGGGCTTGATGAGTGAGAGGGCTCTTCTGGTGATGGCATCTCAACATCAGCAGCCAACAGAGGTAAGTCTGGGAAATCACTCATCAGAAACCTTGTATGCCCTCACCTCAGAGTTGGGGATGACTGCCACCGTAGGGGAATCTGGGCCGTTACAGTTGCTCCAAAAGAGGAACCGGAGGAGGACTGGAGACACTTGCATCCATGAGGTGGCACTTGCTGAAAGCGTGAACTGTTCTGGGTGCTCACCCAATACTGGGCAGAATTCCGGAGGGTTCTTAGAGCTGTGGAACTGGCATTTTCCAGTCATTAGAGCAAGAAGTTTTCTGTAGCTGTCAGAGCAGCTTGTGAGTGTCATCTCACAGCGTCTGTCTCGAGTTTCACCTGGCACCAATACTGCACAATCACTGTACCCTGAGATGCAACGTGCAGTCAGGAACTTGTCTGAGACAGGAGCCACAGTGGGATTTGCGTAGAGCGTGCTTTTCATTATGTGATGCTTATAGACTTTCAGGCATTAAACTCCTCTGAAGTATAACAGACACTTGTCTCTCTTGAATGGTCTCTGAATAATAGCTAGGCTTTTAGGATTGATTTGTTCTTAGCAAGTAATTTAACACTTTACCCTAGGCTGCTGCTTCTCAGCAGGATGTGTGACTGAGAATCTGATCCTGAATGCATTGGCTTTTCCCTGCTGAGAACTGTTTTTCCTGAGCAACAGGATCCCACCTTGCCTTTCTTTGCAGTTATTATCTGGCTCAGTCATGGCTTCTACTGTTACATTGTGGTAGCTGCATTTCCGTGCTGCTTTCCTATTCACTGCAAAATATATTTGCATCTTTTTCCCCAAACTCAGCATTGGAGGGTTATCTTTACCAGGCTTGCTGGGACACTGCTCTGCGTAGCCTCTAGTCTGAGAATCTGCTGACAAATTCCACTGACACATTATTTAAATAGAGGATTATGAACAAACAACAACCTTAATCTAGCGTAGGTCTTTGTGCAGATTGTCCTGCAGGAGTGTAGTCAAGCCTGGAGTAGCCTGTTTAAAATGCAAAATGTATGAACTCTCATTGCTTGTGGGAAGAAATTTCCCCATCCTGTTACTTGACAGTGGCGCTAGGCTGGAGCTTCTGAAAGTGTTGCCTGGCCAGTGTTCCTTGGAACCTCTCTATTTTCATCTAAACAGAGGAAGGGACAGCAAACGGAAAAGCCGAGGCTTTGAAAAGCAAGTTTTGCCCAAATTTGTCCCTCACTGCTGCCACCAGGAGGAGAATTTCTGATCTTAGAGGAAGGAAGAGTTGCCCAAGAGGCATCTCTGGAAATGTGTACTTGGCTGCTCTGCTCTGACCTCAGAAGACTTCTAAGCAATTTCAGTCAGCATTCCAAGTGAACAACACACAGAAACAATTTTTATCATCCAAATATTAAAGGCTTGGATTGACTTGAGAAGTAACTTGAATCCTGAAGTCCAGCTTGATAGGGTGAGTTGAGAGTTTGCTGCGACTCCGATTGTAATGCAGGCTGTAGATCCCAAACTGCAAAAACCTGCATGGCACCCCCTTTCTCTGAGGGTTTGTAAAGGAGAGGAAAAATCTGACAAACTGTCTTGGAACAAAAGAATCCAGGAAAGGCAAATGCTATTTCTGTCCTCGTTACTAACAAGCTTTGTCAGTGTCTCTTGGATTGAACATGAGTCACAGTTCTTGGCGTACTCCCATAGTACCAATCTGGTTGGGAGCTGTGACTTCAGCCCTGGAGGAGCTAGGCTGTGGGACCGAGCTCGGCTCGCAGGGAGGGCCAAGCCTGGACAGGAGCTGTAGCAGTAACTTGTGCCAGTTGGAATCTTCCTCCGAGTGACCATCATCTCAGCAGAGCCGCCAATGACAATGTGCAGACATTCCAGAGCAATACTAATGTTCTTAATTGTTACTGTCCCTCTTGTCCTACAGAATGCATTTTCATCGCTTCTGAAACCAATTTCAGAGCAAATCCAGACGGTGCAGAATTTCAGGGAGAAGAACCGTGGTAGCAAACTGTTCAATCACTTATCAGCAGTCAGCGAGAGCATCCCAGCCCTGGGCTGGGTGGCCATGGTAAGAACTCCAGTGGAAAGTGGTTTCCTTGGGCTGGTGGGAAAAGTCTGGCTCCCTGGTCGTTTGTTCCATGCCAATGTGTTCTTTCTTCTTTAGGCTCCAAAGCCTGGTCCTTATGTGAAGGAAATGACTGATGCTGCCATGTTTTATACCAACCGGATCCTCAAGGAGTACAAGGATGTGTAAGTTCACCTTCACTCTTAAAGATGTCATTGAACACAGCTAACTGGGTGTGTAGGGGCTACTCCAGCATCTAACCACAGCTGCCTTGGTCTTTAATTCATTCCTCTTTTTAAAGGCAGGGTATATTTATAAAGCCTCACTTAGCTGTTCTTTCTTGATCCTTAGGGACAAGATTCCTTGCATTCATGTTGCAGCTGGAATCTCTGGTAGCAAGTGTATTGCTGCTTGTCTCAGCATCATCTGGTGGTTAAACTGTTTCCCAGGGCAGCAAGTTGTATCTCGGGAATGGGTCTTGTTGGAAGTACTAGACTCCTGAATTGAAATGGGTTATAGTGCAGAGCAGGCCTGTGGCCTTCTGCCTGCAGGTGCAAGATTAATACTGAAGCTAGAACGCAGTGCTGGAGGTGTGAGGCTGCTGTGTTGGTCCAGCTGCATCCTGCCTGTAGGCTGAGAGGTGGAGAGATGCAAAGAACTGTTTGTAGTCCTTGGGTTTTAATGGCAAACGCACCTGCTCACTCCTTGTGATCTTCTTGTGTCCTCAGAGATAAAAAGCAAGTGGACTGGGTGAAAGCTTATCTGAGTATCTGGACAGAACTGCAGGCCTATATCAAAGAGTATCACACCACAGGGCTGACTTGGAGCAAAACAGTAAGTGCTGGCTACATCTGCAGGAGGTTCTTAGATGAGTATTGCATGATTATTGCAGCAGATACGGAGCTTGTGCAATTGCCTTTCCTCTTGCTGGCCTCTTACAGGGTCCCATAGCAACAGAAGGGGCTAACTCTCCATCCGCTCCCCCAGCTGGGGCTGCGCCTCCCCCACCAGGCCCTCCTCCCCCACCTGCTCCTGCCCCCACAAGCTCCAGCACAGATGATTCTGCCTCCCGCTCCGCGCTCTTCGCCCAGATCAATCGGGGAGAAGGCATCACCTCTGGTAGGTGGAAATACCTAGCGGAGGGGGGGCAGCTGCGAGCGAGAGTACTGTTGTGTTGTGAATCCTTGTTTTGCTGCTGTCCTTCAATACACCGGCTTAGAAAGTATGCTTCCAGTAACAAAAGACCATCTGGTCTGAGTATGAGGCTGGGAGCCAAAAGCAGCCCTGAGGCAGTTCATGGGGACAAAGGGAGCACATCTGAGTTCAAATTCTCGAATCTGTCAAGTGTAGCAATTCTAGCTGGAATGGAGAGAGTGAGCCCTTTGGTTGCCTGCACGTCTCCAGTACAACAGGTACAATTTTGCACCTATTCATATTCGCACAGAACTTACCCCTTTTTTGTGTTACCTGGTTAGCGTATCAGGACCCACATGAAACAAAGGCGAGGTGCTTGGCTCAAGGCTTTTTTCCAGCTGTGGAGTGGAAGAGCTGGTGCCTTCTGGTTCTACAGTACATTTTGTGTTCTCGTCAATATTGCATCAGTGTTTCTTGCTCCCTCTTTCACTTGCTGTCATTCATGCTTGCACTCAACTTAGGCCCAGTCTCAATAATTTATTTGCATTTTGAAAAATGGTATCATGATGATTGTTGTAATCACCGATGTCTGGTGTTTGTGAAACTGCATTCTCGGAGGAGAGCTGGATCTCAGGTTTGACTTCTCTTGCAGGCTTAAGGCATGTTTCAGACGACATGAAGACCCACAAGAATCCAGCACTGAAGAACCAAGGGGGTCCTGTTAGAAGTGGACCCAAACCTTTCACTGCTCCCAAACCAGCCTGTAATGCTAATCCCTCCCAAAAAACCTCTCCAAAGGCACCTGCGTTGCTAGAATTAGAGGGCAAAAAGTGGAGAGTGGTGAGTGCCTGTGTCGTCGGTGGGTTGGAGGGATGGGAGCTTTGCAAGGAAGGAGGGTCTCCTGAAGACCTTTCTTGTAAGAGGCACCAGCCTGAAGGTATATGCAGTTTGCTTTTAAAGGGCTGCACTGCCCTGCTGTTCACATGGATTAATTGGTCTGCCTTCCAAAAATAAAGTGTGTTTTCCCTGCCTTTTCAGGAAAACCAGGAGAATGCCACTAACCTGGTAATCAGTGACACAGAGTTGAAGCAGGTAGCATATGTTTTCAAGTGCACAAATAGTACACTCCAAATCAAAGGCAAGATCAACTCCATCACCCTCGGTAAGTGAAGAAACCCTGAAAAACTGCTTCTGCGTCCTGGTCTGTTTGCAGAAGGCTGAATCTCCAAAACCTTTCTGAGAGCTCCTCTGTCTTTTCTTTGCAGATAACTGTAAGAAGCTAGGGCTGGTGTTCGATGATGTGGTGGGCATCGTAGAGATCATAAACAGCAGGGACGTTAAAGTTCAGGTGAGTGTCTGCAACATGTTCTCTGCCTGCAGTGTGACTGATGTACTGTACAACAGGGCATCTGTAGCATCTGCTCCTTTGAGTAGTTTTATTTCCAGAACAGGAATGTGCATCTGTGGAGAACATTCATGAAACACCATCTGTCCTACTGCTCTGCTGCTCACCCTGCCCAGCCCTTAGGAAAGGGCTGAAATTTGCCTCACTGAGCTGCTTCAGGGCTCTAGATAAAAGATTAGTCTCTGTGAGGTGGGCAGCGCAATGTGACTGCCAAAGTAGAAGGCCAGCAGTAGAATCTACTCTGATTCCAGTTTTGGTATCTGATTTGGGATGGTCAGTTTGCCCAGCGTTCGCTGTAGTTTTGTTCTAAAGAGATCAAAACAAGAAATAACTTTGGATTTTTGCCAAAGGTGGGAGTACTTGAATCCAGCATGTCTGCGGCAGGGGGGTTGGAGTCAAACCTCTTGCCTTGAAGGCAAGCACAAAAGAAAAATGTTGTGGTTGCCCAGTTCCAGCTAATGCTCTTCTAACTGCTGCTTTGACCACCCTGCTAGGTAATGGGTAAAGTGCCAACGATTTCCATCAACAAGACAGACGGTTGCCATGTGTATCTGAGCAAGAACTCCCTAGACTGCGAAATCGTCAGTGCCAAGTCATCAGAGATGAATGTCCTTATTCCCACAGAGGGTGGTGACTTTGTAAGTGTTAAGTTTTGAAATCATTGTGGTCTGGTTGGGGTTGGGGATTCGTATTTTGAGCCCTGCAGGGAATGTCACAGTTACAATGAGGTCTGGAGGGACAATTCTAGCCTCTAGACTTGTAGGTTTTAAATGATGATCAGATGCTAAAACCAGCAAATCAAGTTGTTTGTCTTTACAGTGAGATACTTGCTGGTTTTTGAGTTTCTTCTTCCTCAGGATCTCTTGGGGACAGAACAGGCAGCATTTGTGGTACAGGAGGGGACATGTATCTAAGAAAAGAAATGCCTAAAGCAGTAGGAGTAGTTACTAGTCTTAGTCATAAACTGTTTTTTGACAACAGATTTCTATTTTTACCCTCCAGACTGAATTCCCTGTCCCAGAACAGTTCAAGACAGTGTGGAATGGTCAGAAATTGGTTACCACTGTGACGGAAATTGCTGGCTAAGCAGAAAAGCTCCAAGGCTCATGCCCTCCCCTGGCCCTGCTGTGGGACAAATCTGCTTTCAGATGATTCTCTTAGATTTCTTGTACCTTTCTGCTCTCAAACTGCTTCTCTTCTACCCGAGAGACACAGCTACCTGCCGTCACTGAAATACCTCTGGCTGGGGTTTGGTGTAGGTGGCGGGTCAGTTATCGTCCACATCTATTAGCAGGAAGGTGTAATTTTTTTTTTCCCTCCCCTTGTCCGATCTAACTGCACCAATTGATCAAGTCAGATTTTTGGTGAACTTCACAGCCGGTACTGGCAGTTGGCTTTCAGAGTGTTGTTCGGGTTTTTTTGTATTGCCTTTAAGCAAACTGTTCATGTGAGAGAGGAATGTTGTCCCCTTTTTAACAAGTAATGGTTTATGTCAGGGTCCAGAGTACCCAGTGGCTATGGCAAATGTCTCAAGAAGGTCCTGGAAGCTGCTAATTCCAGCTCTATGTACTAGTTGGTGGCATTACAGGACATGGGAATGGCTTTGTCGGACCAAAGGCTGAGGACCTGGGCCGTAGCATTCCACCCTGATTTCTCTTTCATCATTCCTACTAGCTCAGTGTATTTCTGATTGTGCCATGACAGGAGGCTTTATATTAATCAGTGCCACAGGAAGACTGCAGTGGAGTAACTGCAGTTACCCCCCCGAGAAGTCTGGCTGGTAGCTTGGAGCTGAGCACCTCTTATTCCATAAGCCCTCCACCCTTGCAAGGGAATCTTTGCCCCAGGGCTTCCTTCTCGGAGCAGCTGAACTCAGGTTCAGTCTTCTGGGACAGTTCTTCTGAACCTGTCCCCTTCTGCAGAGGAAGGGTCTCCTTCATTCCAGGGTCAGTAGTGCAGTATTGTAAATACCCAAGTTGGATCAAGTCGGTTCATCACTCTCTTCCTCATCTGCAATCAGTCCCCGTAAAGTGAATCCTCTCAACCTCCCCCTTCCCCTGTTGCTTTGCTCTTTACTTTGGTGGAAGCTTGCAGCCTCTGTTCCAGGGCCCTGGAGCAGAGTGATGGATCTAAGACACAGTACTGTACTGACCCATAAAGGGAGCTGCACGTGCTTTGACCTTCGTTTTTCCAATGCCTCGGGTGGCATAAGCATATCTTAAATGCATTTCCTCTGTAAAGTGTCAATGTTCTTTTTCTCTAGGACAAAACTTACAAAAAAATATGCAATTTTTTTATTTTGAGACTGTCCTGTGACTTGTACTCGTCTTCTCCTGAGGCTTGTGAAAAAACCTTTCTTATGTACTTAAGATTATACAGAAGATAGAATAAAGTTAATGCCAACTTGCTCACTACAATGGCTCTTGTTTACTCTTTGGGGGCACACAGGACCTCAGGTAGGACAAGATGCCCCTTGCTGCCTGACCTTGCCTAGACTGCTTTGAATACTTTCCCCATGGGGAAGTACAGACTTTCCTCAACTCCCCTTGAATCAAATTGTCAGTAGTTGTCAAATCTCACCTCTTTTTTCTTTTTTTAGTTGGTTAGATGTAAAGTTCTTTATTGATTTCAGTTGCTGTACAAAAGTGCATAAAACAAGCCGTTAGCTGAAAACTGTTGAAGCTGTTAATACCTGCTTAATTCAAACCCCTCCTTTTTCCCCAGGTACCCCTAAATTTGGCCCTTTTCCCCATCTTGAAGGATAGGCTGTAATATCTTTCCTCTGCATACAGCCATGTAAGTCTACTTGCTGATCCCTTTAAGAGATGCAGCATTCTTGCACTAGGGATTTCAGTTAATACTGCCATTGCATCCTGCGAGGAACAGGCGTCAGGGAAAACAAACCACTCACGCAGCTAATCATTTTGCTATCGCCAAGCGACTGGCACAGCTACAGCTCTGAGAACCGAAGTTCTGAGAACCAGCGTCTGTGCAGGATGGAGTGCTTCAGAGTTAGTGCAAGGCTCAGTCCACCCATACTGGAGTATAAATCCCCGTCTCTTACTGCAGTGTAACCGGTGCCATCTCTGCACATTGTGGCACTGCTGAGCTAAACCCCCTCTTTTTCCCCTTCCCTGGATCCCCGCAGGCTTGTACACAGAAAGTGCTGTTGCACAGTAGCAGCTGCATTAACTACAGTGGTAGACCCTTCCCCGTGCTCTCACAGGGTGCCTCCCCTTAGCTTCACTGGAGGAAGGGGAGGATCGTGGTGTAAAACCACTCTTCTGAGAAGTGCAGGTGATCCCCTTTCACCCCCAGAAACACCAGCTTTCCTGCTTTGTCCATCTCCTGCAGCCCCAGGCGATCCTGCAGAGAGAAGTATGACCATAGCTTCCTGGGGCCCTGCCACAGCCAAACGCTGGCAATGGCTGGGGAACCCGGCATGGAGAAAAGCACTGATGGTCAGAGACCGTTGTTGCAGCAGAAATGGCTGCAGACTAGAGGGGGTTCCACCGCCTTCCCAAACAGCTACTGGCAAGAGGAGGCAATGCCCCAGGAACAGCAGAGATGGTGAGTAGAGCAGAGCTGTGGGGTTTAGGGCTCCTCAGGGCCCCAGGGACACTACATTCTTTAGAGTAGAAATAGCAGAAACCCCTCAGCCACAGCAGAACGTACCTCTGTGTACAGCGAGGACTCCTTCAGCGGGATGGTCTCCTTGGCTTGGCCGCTTTTGTAAAACCCAAACCACTGTCAGAATAAAAACAAGGAAACAGTTGCTGAAAGGCTCTCAGGAGATAAGTAGGCTTTCACCAGCTTCTGCTGGAGACATGCTGCTGCCGACAGTGCAGTATAAGGCCTATGTTTGTCCTCAGCCTGCCCCTCGCCACCAAAGGACAAGCGAGGAACAAGCAAGCAAGCACCAAACCACCACTCAAAAGCAGCAGCCTGCCTCACCTCAGAGATCGGAGGGTCGACCATAGTATCATTAAGAAATTTCACCATCACAAACTTTTTCAGAGCCATCAGGTTTTTCTTGTACGTCTCATTGATGCCCTGGATGAAAGCAACAAACAGATCCAAGTCACTGGAAAGCCCACTGAGACAGGTTGGGGAAACCGCCTGCTCCAACTTGCCCTGCACCTGCAAAGGAAACCCTGGACTGCACCAGCCTAGGAGGCAGGAACGTGCGTTTCTGTCACCAGCCTCCCTTGGCTGTGCTCATGGCATTCAGCCTCATCTCCAGGCTGTAAAGAGGGGATGGGCCTCCCCTGTCTTCCCGGGGAGGCAGAGGATTTGCCCACTTGAATGGTGATGGGTGGACCGAGCACATGGCGTATCTACACCAACCACTCCACAAGAGTGTGGTGACATAGGAACTGCTCTGCCACGGACAAGTCTCATTCATAAATCTACCAGCGAAAACACTTTGTACACTCCTGGGATGCAGGGCAAAAAATGCTGCCCTTCAAACTCCAACAAAACTGCTGCCAGGGAGAGCTAACATGAAGGAACTCTCTGCTAAGGCTTCTGCTCTCCTGCTAGCATTTAATCACCAGCCAAGTCCTTACCCTCTCCTGATTTATGTCAGCCAAAAAGATGCTGTTTTTCCTGTAGTCCTCCTCCTTCAGAGGGTCATGCCAATACTCTGCTTGTACCAAGCTGGAGAAGAGAGAAACCAAAGGTCAGATCAGAAACCCAGAGCTGCTCATGTGGGTCCGGCCCCTGTCGTTGCAGCCTGATGAAATACTCACTGCTCTTGAACAGCTTGCGTGTAGGCGCCCAGATCCAGGGTCTTTCGGATCCAGTCACAGATATGGGAGCTCTCACCAGGACAGCGTGGAAAGCCGTACACGCCTGTGGTGTGGAAACACGTGTAACAACTTGGTGAGCCAAACTGAAATCCCTTAATCCCTCCGGCTGGTAAAGAACCACCCCCTTACAGAGCAGTAGCAAGAATTACCCAGGGAATCAGACAGCCTTTAATCCTGCAATCTCATTAGACAGCCTTCCTGCCCCGGGCACTACTACATACAAAGATAATGGATGATGTTCTTGAGCTGAGGGTATTGCTCTGGAGAATGGGGGCATGCAGACAAGCGGAATACTGTCCAGCTTGCCTGGTGTGTTCCCGGGAGGTCTCAGGATGGTTCCACTCAAGCCATGGAACTTCTCAGGGGAGACTATTTGAAATTCATTGCCAGCAACTCTTAACTGTACACCTCTTAAATTCCATTTCATACTGCCTCTTTAATCTACTGCAAAAAGCACCTCCTTTTCCTTGGGGCTTTAGCCTTCCGGATGCTTAAAATATCCTTGTGACCCAGAAGGTTTAGATTCACAAAGGCTTTCTCTGTGGTTAGAAATTTCTTCTCCCAAAACAACTAATCACAAGTGCTTCCAAAGTATATAAGAATTCTACCCAGACAGTAAGTTGTCTACTTACAAAGGTCCCTTCTCATTGCCAGTTAAGCAAGAACAAGACAGAAGATAACGTACTCGGCTAACAACTGGGCCAAAGCAGATCACCAGATTCAGACAGGAACAAAGGGACAGTTTAATTCACAAGAAAACAGTCAGTTTTTAGGAAGAGGCCAAAAAAAATCATTCCTCCTGCCAACAAGAGCCCCCCACCCTTCACAGTGGTTAGGAGGTACGATACTTAAGAGGACACTACCTTGGTGCTGCCCCCCAATGGAGATCAAATTGAGCATGGGAGGAGAAGGACACCTCTGGGCCACCGCCCTCCTGCGGAGAAAGATGAAGGAGCTGAGCTGGCACTCAGCATGCCCAGGCCACCAATTCTGGTTCACAGGCAGTGCTCAGCTCGTCACTGCGTGGGCTCGGGCACTTGGGTAACATCTGCAAAGAGAATTAACCCTTCCTGGTAGCGTTGGGCTACAGGCAAACACATTCTTGCCTTTGGAGCGCTCCTACCTTTACAAAGTGCTTTGTCAGTTTACATCTGCTTAGTACTTCAAGAGAGTTTTAAATCAGAACCTAAAACCCAACAAAAATCACAATGAAACAGAAGTGTAAACTTACAGGAACTGGCCTCCTTGGGAGAAGCCCATTGCGTTGTAGCCTCCTTTTAGGTGAGGGTCCTTCGCGAGTTGGCTGCACACCTCTCTCACTTGATCATTCACATTCATAAAGAAGCTGTTCTCCATATCCTGATGGATTAGCCAGATTAGAAAGTACAACTTGTACCTTTACAATGGTTTACGTTATTTTAATATCGATAAACAGATCGCTAACAGTTCTGCTTTTGAAAGAGGACCTAAACCTTCACAATATGACAGAAGTGAAATTCAAGTTTTGAGACTTCCCTTCATCACGTTTTTGTTCCTACTCTGCCTGGCAAAACTGTCTCATACGGAACAGTGACACTTCCCCAAACTTCTTGACAATTTGAGTCCCTTCAGATTTTGTGTGTGTGTGTATATATATAAAAAATAAAAATCTCAAACCTCACTCATCTTTTCCAGATCCCAGAAAATAACATACATTATCCTGAGAGACTATTTAAAGAAATTCTGTAGGGCTACACAAAACTGTCACAAAATATGAAGGTGCAGAATTCTGTATCTTTATTATATTGAAGACATATAGTGAATAAATGGTTGTAAATCAAAAAGGATGGCATGGGATAAAGCTCTGCCTTAAAGAGCACAGTATCTTATTGCATGCCTTTGTATTACCTGGAGTGGTGAGAGTGCTAATCAGTGGATTTGCATATTAATCCAATTTAGACTAGGGATTTGTTTATCCCCAGTTCTTTTCTGCAGGCATTATCTAGACTTTACTGGTTTCTACCTGTCAAAGCTGTTTACTTCACAAAGAAAAAAAACATTAGCAGGGAAAGCACAACATGAATCCTTGTGGAACCAGGTTAATAACAGACTGCAGTAACTATCGCACCTTCAGATCTGCACCACCCTGCCAAGCATAAATGCAAGTGAAGCAGAGTTAGTTACCTGTATCAGGTTGCTTCCAATCTTGAGAGACAGAACATAAATCCCCGGTATTTTATTCTCCACTATTTTCTTAATGTAGCCCATGCTTTGTGGATTGCAGCAACTGTCTCCTGTGAAAGGGAACACGGCGAAGCACCGTCACGCACAGCCGAGGCCCTCACCTCGCCGACTCCACAAGCATGACACCAGAACCCCCCTGCTGCAACGGGAGCGGAGTTGCCAACGCACACACGGGCGCGGGGGAGGAGAGTCAGCACCTCCCAGCCGCTGCAAAACCCGCAGCCTGGAGGAGGGGGCACCGGAGCGGGGCCGGGGGCGGCCTGCGAGCTCCCCTC
>NW_009232811.1:0-4136 GCF_000690835.1 Fulmarus glacialis
CTGGATTCCCCCACCGGTGAGTCCCTCTGTCCTCCGTGGGACAGGTGCAGGGAGAGCAGGGGTAACGGGTGGCCACGCTGGTCGCGGGGCACAGGGTACCCAAGCAAGCGTGGGTTTCCCTTCCTCAAGCCACCTCGGTGCTATCGCAAAAAGCTCTCGGTGATGCTGTGGCTCATTCCCAGCTTTAGGCTGTATCTGAATTTCCCATTGCTTGTCACACTGTCCTTGTGGTTCTCCAAAAGCTGTTGGCACCGCTTTGGGGCTGTTCTCGGCTATATTAATTGCACATGCCAGTATCTTGTTAGTCTGTGTAGGGTTGTACACTGAGTTGAGATTTCTACTGAATAGGCAGGGTGACGCCCAGCCGCCTTCTCTGAGTTCCCATTGCCAGATCTGCGAGCTGGGCCCGTCAGATTTGTTGTAGCGGGCATTTAGCAGTCCTTGGTGTTTGGTGCTGCCATCACTTGCTGTCCTCTTGTTACTACATCGGTTCCCTGAAGGGTCTCTGATATTGCCATGATACTTCTGCATCATCCTCAGTTGTCTGCTTGCTCCATTGGCAGAAGCCTTGAAGCAGGGTGGTGTTTCCCAGCCCTTGCTGCTAACCTCTTACTGTGATAAAAGGTGACCATTTGCCTAATATCTCTGTCAGCTTTTGAACGAGGATGATGCTGACAAACTAGTGACGCTAGCACTGGGCCTTTGCAAGATTTCTGGAAGCTTAAATTACGTAAATAAAGTGTTTACATAAATATTTCCGGAAAACTAAGTTTCCTGCCCAGATGCACTCAGAGCTCTCCAGGCTATTGGGATGTGGTTTTCCTTCGTGCATGCCAGGCATTATCATACTCAGGATCTGTTTCTGTTAAAATTGTTGCTTTAATGAGTTTACCTGGTACACATGTCAGAACCAGCATATAATTATCCAGCCACCTCAGGGCTTTTCTTAAATATGGAAACAGTTCAAGCACCCCACAAAAAGCTGGGAACGATGACTGTCACTAGAAAGTCACAGTGTGTCCAAGTGTAGCACAGTTACGAAGTCATGGGGTGCTCTGTCCCTTCCACTCATGCCTGGTGGCTTTTCCTGCCTGATTTGTTCATCTGCTTTGATGACTTTTTTTTTTTTAACCCCTCCGCCCATGGCAGGTATTTTTTTCCTGCTTGCAAAAAGCAGTTACTCACGTGTGGTAATGTCATCCCTTAAAATCCTGGGGATGTACCCTCCAGGTTGCAAGGGGGCTGGGGCATGCCCAAATAGTCTCACCCTCCTCAGGGTGCGTGGGAGCATCAGTCACCCCCCATAGGGCTTCCTTGGTCACTTGTGAATTTTTTTTTTTTTTTTTTTTTTCCCCTCCCCCTGGCAGGTAAAAGCAGCCCGACGGAGAAGGGGGAGGTGACGGCAGCAGCGGTGTGTGCCAGCTGCAGGGTGCCTGCCCGGGGTCACAGGACGCTGGAGCTGGCCCTGGCCTGGGACATGCCCCGTGTTCACTTTGGCTCCAAGGAGAAGCTGCATCTCAGGTGGGTGGGTTGTCTCCCGTGGGGCTTGGCTCAAGTCCCCCAAGCCCCCTTCTCCCTGCCTCCGGGCTTGAGTGCCACCTGGGGAGCCTTGTGCCACCTGCTCCCTGTAGCCGTGGCCCTGCCAGCTCATGGAGGGGACCCTCTCCCCAGTGCCTGCTCCTCAACACCCCTGCACTAGGAGTCGCATTATTCCAGTGTTCACTGTAGTCCAGCCCCTCTCCTGTGGCCGGGTGGGCTTCCCAGCCTGAGCCTGCAGTGTACTGACCAAACCCCCGCTCGGCAGGCGGTACACCCGGTTTTTTGGCAGCAGAGGTGATGCTGCTCCTGCTCTGTCGCATCACGCCTTGACGCACTATGAGGAGTGGGAGAGGAAGATCGAAGCATGGCAGAAGCCCATCCTGGAGAACAGGTAGCGTTGACGGGAGCACCTTCCTGGTGGCCTCCTGGGGCTGGTCAGAGCAGGAGCATCACCACCTCGGTCACTGTGGTTGACTTTCCATCTTGCCTGCAGCCAGCTGCCTTCCTGGTACAAGTCAGCCCTCTTCAATGAGCTGTACTTCATGACGGATGGGGGGACCATCTGGGTGGAGCTGCCCCCGGACTGCTGCTCCGAGGACCTGCAGGGACCGGCGGGTGCTGGCCTCTCCCACTTCCTCCCTGTCCTGCGGGAGTACGGAAGGTTTGCTTATTTGGAAGGTAACTTGCAGGGACATGATGGATGGTCCCAATTCAACCCTTCCCCATTGCTGTCACCAGGTGTTTTTAACCTGCTGTGGGGATGCTTTTTGCACCCTGATGGGTAGGGAGCAGTGCTGTTCTCAGCAAAACCCCTTGCAGGACCAAGCCCTGTAGGATATGGCATGAGGTCTTCTCCCTAGGTGCTGTATGTAGAGAATAAATCCCATTTCTAATGGGAGCCTCTGCCTATGCCGGAAAAGAGCCCACCCTCCTGGGCCATGTGGGAGGGGGGACCTGCCCCTCCTTTCCCCTCCCTGTGGCGGGTCTCACATCCCTCACCATCTCCCCTATCCTTCCAGGCCAGGAGTACCGAATGTACAACACCTACGATGTCCACTTCTACGCCTCCTTTGCTCTTGTCATGCTGTGGCCCAAGCTGCAGATCAGCCTGCAGTATGACATTGGTGAGTGACCCAGGAGACCCTGGCTTGATGCCTGCTGATGTCTTCACCTAGGGAAGAGACGGAGGATTTGGGACAGCGTCTGCCACAGAAGTCTGTGCCATGGAGCCAGCATCCCCCTCCAGTTCCTCTGCTGGACCCAGGACTTGCAAACCCCCAACGTTGCTGCCTCTTGGCATCTCTCTACCCAGCACTGGGGTGCCTTCTTGCCACACTGGGGGTGCACAGCTGGCTCTGCCTTCCTCGGGGGAGTCCCTCTCTCCGTCATCCTTGCAGAGGAGAAGCATGGAGCTGTTTGCAGATCCTGATGCTTTGAGTGGGCTTGGAGGCTGTGGGTGGTAGCCCAACCAGTGGTGGAGCACAGCCCTTTGTTGGGCTGTGGGAGGGCTGAGCCCAGTGGGCTTCCCTCCTAGCCCTGGGTGCTGCCACCACCTTGCCTAAGGAGGTGGTGACAGTTGCATGTGCCCTGCTGAGGGGAGACTGGAAGCAGCCTGATGTCCCCTCAGCCCTTTGCAGAGGGCTGTGGTCTTGCAGCTGGACCCCCAAAGGGCAGCCTGGTGTGCTGGTGCTGGTGGCCCTACCTTGCCTTTGCTTGGAGCTTGCTGCTGCAGTGCCTGCTGCCTTTCTAATGTCTCTTGCTCTGTGTCCTCTCCAGCCATCACAGTGGTGAACGAGGATGTCCAGACCCGGCAGTACTTGATGTGTGGTCAGACAGCCCAGGTGAAGCTGAAGAATGTGGTGCCGCACGACATTGGAGACCCAGGTGGGGGGTCTGGTCGGACCTGCTAGGGGGGACAGAAGGGGTGCAGGGCTGCTCACACAACTTTCTCAGGATAGTTAACTCCCAAGCTGTGGAAAAGAGGTATGGTGCATGGAATACACTGTTTGTTTTCTGGGAATGGAAAGCTTGGATGGTCTGGGGTGGTGATGAGGTCCATGCTGCATGGAGCTTATACACGGGGGACAGAAGGAAGCTGAGCAGTAGCAGGAAGGCTGCTCTCACTAGAGGTGGCACAGGGTGCAACATGTTATTCTAGTGCTGTTTGATCACAGCACCCTTGGGACCTTGCTTCTGGGTAGGAGAGGTGACATTCGTTGCTTGCTGCCCTGCTCCATCTGCTCTGTCCTTGCTTAGGTGACGAGCCGTGGCAGCGTGTCAATGCCTACCTGATGCATGACACAGCTGACTGGAAGGACCTCAACCTGAAGTTTGTGCTGCAGGTGTATCGCGACTACTACCTGACACACGACTCCCTGTACTTGAGGGACATGTGGCCAGTCTGCCAGGTACTGGGAGGAGACCAGACCATGGGGCATCCCCACGCACACTTCCCTTGGGAGCCGTGCGACATCCCAAGAGGATGGATGCTCCCAAGCAGAGTGTGAGGGGTAGCCAGGATGCAGGGACTGCATGATCGACTCCTGCCTCTCCCACAGGATGTGCTGGAGTCAGAGCTGAAGGTTTATACCGGTTAA
>NW_009232811.1:4201-13731 GCF_000690835.1 Fulmarus glacialis
GGGGGTAGCCAGGAGGGAGGGACTGCATGATCCCCTCCTGCCTCTCCCACAGGCTGTGATGGAGTCAGAGCTGAAGTTTGATACGGATAACGATGGGCTCATCGAAAATGGTGGCTTTGCTGACCAGACATACGATGCGTGGGTGGTAAATGGAGCCAGGTGAGCAAGAGAGGCAAGCAGGGGTTGGAGATGGGGAGTGTGGGGTGGGGAGGTAGCTCAGAGCTGGGACTGTGGTCCCGATCTCTTGTGGGAGCTCTGTGCAACCCTTGGGGTCTCCCAAGTTGCCGACAGTGCTCTCCTTTTGCTCCGGCAGTGCGTACTGCGGCGGGCTGTGGCTGGGAGCTGTCTGCATGATGTGCAAGATGGCAGAGGTGCTCGGGGATGCTGAAATCCAGCAGAAGTACACGGACATCCTGAGCAAGGGCAAGGAAGCATTTGAGAGGATGCTCTGGAACGGTGGGTGCTTGCCCGTGGGGAACCATGCTCAGCTGGCCATGTGTCTCTTGGGAGGGGGACGGCTCCTCCTTGGGTCACGGACCCTTGCAGGGGATGGGCGAAGCAGGGGAGATGCCATCCCTCCAAGGGGAGGAGAAGGAGCAGGTACCAGGGAGGGAACAGAAAAGGTATGGTGGTTTCGGAAAGGAAAGAGAGGAGAGCCTTCTGGAAAAAGCTGCCATGCTCCTGCCTCACAGGATGGAGTGTAAGGACAGCACACGTGAGCCAAAGTCCTAAACTATGGATTTAAAACTGTTTCCTGCCTTTTTTCCAGGAAAATACTACAACTATGACAGTAGTGGGAGCGACACCTCCAGCAGCATTATGTCAGACCAGTGTGCTGGGCAGTGGTTTCTCGGGGCTTGTGGTCTGGACCAGGGGGAGTTTGAGGTAAGAGAAGAGGCAGAGTGGGGTGGGATGGGACCTGCGCCTGCAGGAGAGCAGCAGGGCTGGCACGTGGCATGGGTTAAGCGTTAGGGGCTGCTGCGGGGGCTCCAGCCCACTCCCCTGCAGCACTGCATGCTCGGGTGGAGGCTGTTGGGCAACCTGCCTTAAACCAAAATCTGCTCATGGAGAGGCCCATGCAGCAGGGGTGTGTAACCATGGTCAGCTCTGGCACACTTGGAGGAAGGTCCCACTGGAGTTTGCTCTCAGCAAGGCGCTATTTGTTTAAAAACAGTATAAAAAAGTGTGTGAAACTTTCCACATGTTATTTCCTGCCCAGTTTAAAGTCCTAAATGAATATCCGAGGGAACTAAAGCTTATTTGGGGCCCTAAAGTCTGTTGCTCTTCAGTTGCAAGAGAAGAATTGGCTGAAGACTCCTCTTGTCTGATGGGATGGTAAGAGCAGCTGCTGGTGGTGCAATACCTGGAACAGAGCTGGGAAGTGGAGAGCCGTCGTATTTTTGATTATTTATGACGCGTAGACAGTTGTCAGACCAAAGCTCTCTGTGGTGGTGATGGACAGGCAAATGCTTTGGGTGACTGAAAGAAGGAATAACTCTTGGCTGTGTGAGGGTGATGGACCGTTTCACTGTCTGTTGGTACCAGAGGGGAGCTTCAAGTGAGCTGGGAGCAGCTTGTGCTGAACGCTGTGGGATTTAATGAGAAATGGGAGCTTGGTTGTGCCCTCCTGCTTTTATCCCAGTGTGGGTCCCTAGAGCGTGGGGACTGGGGCTGTGCCCGGGGCTCCAGGCAGGATCTGGCCCAGACCTCATGCAGTAATACCCAAACATCCCTTTTGGGGGAAACAGTAAACCTGGTGCAGTCCAAAAATGTCACTTGCCTTTCTATAGCCTTGGACTTTTGTTGCTGAAGGTGGCACTCTTCTCTGCTGGCTGATGAGCTGTGAGTTCACTGGAGATGGGACGGGTGAACTTCCCTCTTCTGTTACTACGACCATCGAGGTTTTTTTCCATGTATTTTGAGCCCTTGCCTGGCTTGCAGTGCTCCTGTTTGTAACCTCGTTAACGCACTCCTGCTGTGTGCACAGGTCAGTAATGAAATACAAAGTAGGAAAAGCCTGTGACCCCAGTCCTGAAGAAACTGTGCCCCAAAACCTTCTGCCAGAGACAGCTGCTTCACACCACCCTTCTGCTGACTCCTGCTCCCTAACAGCGCTTGGGCTTATTTCCAGAGCCACACCAGGAAAAATGACTGTGTCGGATGCTTGGCTTTAGTGTAGATTAAAGGGATCTGGTGCCTTTCCTTTGAGTCTACCAAAGCTGTCTGGTTGGGCTGCCCAGTCTACCTTGGCAAGCTCCTGTCTGGTGTCATCACACCTCCTGTTTCCCCTGGCTCTGGTGGCACCAGACTAGCAAGAAAGGTCTGGCATGTCCCCGGGCTGTGCTGATGAGCCGGGAGCTGCCTGGCTCTTCCCTTTCTTGCAAGTAGATGTCATGGTTGCTCCGTGACATCGCTCCTGATCTTAGTCACCCTGCGAAGTTCTTGTTATGGCTTTCTCACCATTGGGTAGGCGTGGGGTGGAGACAAGCCAGCCCTCCCCTTGCAACATCACTGAGCCTTGAGCTTTGCTTTTCTCACCGAGGCAGTGACCTCCACTGCACTGACACTTCCTAGTTTTATTGCCAATAATGAAAGCAGTGCAAAAGCTTTCTTTACTTTCAGCTGCGCACAGAGGCTTTTCATCTTAATGCAGTCCTTGCTGTGTTGCTGCTCCACTGCTTTTTTTTGGCTGGCAGGTGTTTTCATGCTCAGGTGGGGTTGGTTGGGGTTTTTTTTGGTTTGTGGACTTTTTTCTTTTTTGGCAAGAGCTTACTCAGTGTGATACTTCAGTCTGTTCTCGTAACTGTTTTGGAGCTTACTCAGTGTGATACTTCAGTCTGTTCTCGTAACTGTTTTGAGCTCTTGGCCTTAGTTTGTTCAACAATGTTTTTTTCCCTTATCGGAGGGGAAAGGTTTTTACTTCCTCCTGATAATCTCCTGAAATGGCTGTTTATCCAGCAAGCACTATTGACCTTCTGTGAGTCTTTAACTTTCACTGGGGATAAAAGTTTCAAGTCTCTCCTACCAGACGCAGAAAGCCATCAGGAATCTCGTGCATCTCAGTCTGACCTCTTCATCCCCAGGCTGCTCCTTCTCTCACCTGAAACCCCCCCGTGGTCCAGGCCACAAACTCTTGCATCACGACCCGATTACAAAATTGGAAGGATTAAAGTCCTTTTGAAATCACTCAAAACTAAGCCCTGTTCTTGTTTTTCCCCTAAACTGGAGCTGAATCTTTCTTTTTTTTTTTTTTTTTGTTTCTCCAAGATTCCCAGCATTTGCCCAAACAAACCTACTGGTATCCACAACATTCACTTTGCAGCTGCAAGATGCATTCTGATGTCATCAGACCGGCTTTGCCATGATCTTTCCCTTTGGCAGGAAGATACCTCCAGCCTCACTGATCCCAGACCATCCTTTGGCCACTTCTGGCCAGTGTCCCATCTCTTGTAGGCATTGCAATGGCTTTTGTAGCTGGTGCAGATGGGCTGGGAGAACAGCACTGCGGTTTTACCAGGAGAAAGTCTGGTAAACAACCTCAAATAGTTGTTAGCCTGAGAAACGAGCAGTGGTGAACATAAACCAAGATGAGGATGGTGTGGTTGGCCAGGTCTCCAAAGCAGACTCCCAAGAGATGTGGGGGGGTTTGGTGGCCAGTGACTGAAGGTGAGAGGCTGTTTATGGAGATGCACTACTTGGATGAGCTATCAGTCTCCCTAGGAGAGAGGTGGAATGAAGTTCAACGTCTCTTCTGTTGAGCAACTACCTTTTTTTTTTTTTTTTTTTTCTTTCTTCCTTGCCTTCGGGGGAAAGAGGCTTTGTCACTTCCTCCTGTTATTTTCCCAGCGAGCAGTGTTGATCTCTTTCTAATGGAAAACTTAACCCTGCTCCCTGGAGACCTAGCCTGAGGGGTCTGCATGAGCACTGAGCCCAAAGCCCTTTCTCTCTCTACGCAGGTCTTCCCTAAGAGTCATGTTGTCAGCGCGCTCAAGACCATCTTTGAGAAGAACGTCATGAGCTTTGCTGGTGGCACCATGGGAGCGGTGAATGGCATGAGACCTGATGGGGTGCCTGACACATCCAGCGTGCAGTCAAATGAGGTGTGGATTGGCGTGGTCTACGCCTTGGCTGCCACCATGATCCAGGAGGTGAGTAGTGATGCTGCACGCCTCAGCACATGCCATTTCCTTCCACTCCATGGATGGGCTGATGATCATCTTCCTTCTGCTGCAGGGGCTGGTGGAGGAAGGCTTTCATACGGCGGAGGGCTGCTACCGGACGGTTTGGGAACGGCTGGGCATGGCTTTCCAGACACCGGAGGCCTATCGGGAGAAGAAAGTCTACCGCTCGCTGGCTTACATGCGGCCCCTCAGCATCTGGAGCATGCAGCTGGCCCTGGAGCGCAGAGCTGGCCAGGCACCCCCACCCACGCAGCTCCCCCAGGTCCCCATCCATCCTTGAGCCTGGTGGCACTGAGCAGGGCAGCAGGTGCACCAGGGGGCTGGTGGGGTCTCAGCTTGGCAGGCAGGGACCCTTCCCTCTCCTCTTCGATAATACTCACATTGCTGTTTTCCTTCCCTACCTCCACTACATGCCCTTCACCTCAGGGGGCTTCCAGCCACCGATGCTGAGCACGAGGAGGGAGGAGAGGTGCGGGTGCTGTCTCCTCAGAGAGGAGAGGGGTGGGATGAGAAGGCGCTGCTGGAGCCTGTGCCTCCCCTTCCCCATCGCTCAGGGCTCTGACAGCCTGCAGGACCCCCAGCCATCCTCCACCGAAGCTGGTACCTTGCCCAGGAGCACAGGAGACCTCTCTCCTGCAGTGAGCAGGCTGGGTAAGGTGGGAGCTGGCCTGCAGGGCAAAAAAAAAAAAAAAAATGTGTGGGTGTATGTGTGTGTGAGGACATTGGACTAGTGCACACAGGCACATGGATGCTGTAGTTGTCCCTCCGTTGTGTGACACTGCAAATACAGACTGGCTCTGCCCAAGGCACCAGCCCCAGCAGAGCCTGTGGCAGATACAATCCCCAGGGGAGCCCCGGCTCCCCCGCCGGTGACAATCGGAGCCCAGGCAGCAGGTCCTGGTCTGGTACCGTGGCACCCCTCCCTGCTGGCACTGGGGGCAGGCAGCTGAGCACGTTTTAAAGGATGAATCATTTTAAGTTCTTAATAAATTTGTCTGGCTGTCTCTCCTTCTTCTTGCGTATCTTCTCTGCCATGGGGGCAAGCTGCAAGAGGGAGGCCCCTCTTGCTGTCCCTTTTCTTCCTGGGCTGGGGATGCAGGGGGGCAAGCCCTAATTGCAGCCTGGCTCTTGTGGGGTTTTGCTAACAGGAGCAAAATGTGGGGAGCACATCTAGGGGAGATGTGGTGACAGGGGAGACTTGCCCCTTGCTCTCTCCTCTCCTGCCTGCAAGGCAGGGGAAGGCAAGGAGCCTAGCATTCCTCCTGAAAATGCTTCTATGGGGAGCCGGGTGCCCCAGGGCTGGCCCTTGATGGAATCCTGTCCCCTCCTGCCCAGGGCTGGGCACCTTGGTTCCTTTTCCTCCTTTCTCTGCCAGCGCAGCATTTGAAGACCGGTTTCAAGGGGGTAGAGGGGGGGTCTTGCCCCCAGGTTTGGCTACAAGGTCTTTCTGCGCACTTCAGAGCTTTTTGCTCTAAAGCCTTCCCTTAATCCTTAAGTGGTGTGAGGGCTGGGGTGGGAAGCAGCCTGTCTTCCCACCCGTGACCATCCCCCCCCAAACCCTTGCCTGCCATGGGAGCTGGTGCAGGCAGGGCATCGCCGCCGTAGCCTGCTGCTGCCAGCGGGTGATGAACAGCCTTTTGTTTGCTCTCCGGGGGAGCGTTCCTGCATCCGCCTGGGCAGAGGAATAATGTTATCCGGGAAGGGCAGGTTGTCCCGGATGCAGCCCCCCCAAGCTGGCCGGTGTTGTCCTGCCTTGGCAGAGCCCACAGCCGATGGAGAGGGACGAAGGTGCTCTCCCTTAGGCTCACCGTGGCAAGGCTGGAGGGGGACGGGCGTGCCAGGACACCGGCACGGTTCACCTGGGCTGCCCGCCTCCATTTGTCTTGTGTTGGCAGTGACTGGGGATGGTGACATCCCGATCCAGCTGGCAAGGGACAAAAGCAGGTACCGAAGCCAGCACAGCTTCTGATCAGGCTTGGTTTTATTGCTGCGACCCATCAGCATCGCTCCTTAACCCCAGGCGATAGGCTGCCCACAGACTTACTTTCAAAGGTTGGGGCATTCAGTCTGTATCAAGGGATATATCTGCTCTTTCCTCCTCTTTTGTCTGTACCACCTCAATAAAACTTGTATCTGATAGATTCAGCTTTCAGCAACTTCTGCACTGGGATGGCTGCGGGCTGGGACGACAATCCTTGGTTACAGATACGATTTTGTCTAACATTTGCCTGTACTAGTGTTTTCACAGCTGATTCAATCCCAGCTTGAGCAGCAAGTTTAATTATTCATTAACCCTTTCTTCTTATTACTCATTAACCCTTTCTTGACCCCTGACATACATAGGTTTAAACCACAGCCCTGCTGAGTTTTAACTTCTTCAGCACTTTCTGCTTTGGACTTCTTCCCTGCCCGCCCATTCCCCCTTGCCCGCTCCCTGCTGCGCCGGGGCTCAGGCATGGCATCGCAGGAATTAGCCGCAGTAATGATTGCCAGCCCTGAGCCGCTTCGCTGGCTGCCCTTTGGAAGGTGCAAACCCCGTGGAGATACCCCAGCTCTTGTCTTGTTTTATTTTTGACTTGGCTGAGACTGGTTAAGAAATCTACCTCCCTGAGCACTGAGCTGATCCCTGCACCTACAAGATACGCCACTGGTGTAGGGATTGTTAAATACAGGAAAAATAAAGGCTATGGGCAGATAGCACCAATATTGTTTGTGTGATGCTAAAATAAACCTACAGCTGTAAATGAGCTGAGGGTTGCTATCAGCAGCAGTGCCAGCATGGAGATGTTGTGTTGCCCATCCCCATACCCACCGGTGGCCACGGGGTCCCTGCGGGAGCTCCCTGAATCCAGGTGATGGCAAGGAGGTGATGGTAAGGCGATGATGGCAAGGTGGTGATGGTGAGGTGGTGATGGCGAGGGTGGGATGGCTGCCCCTCCTGCCCCCTGCAACCTTCCCAGACCAACTGTGCTCATTATCATGCACCTTGGCCACACTCCAGGCAGTGCCTGCCTGCCGAAAAAACTGCCAAAGCAAACAGCAGCTGTGTGAGAAAACACCTTGTTGTGCAGATAATTTCTAAACCAGAGGGAAGCAAACACTGGGGCAGGAATTTCCCGAGGGCAGCCAGCTCTCTGGCTTGGGGAGCTCTTGCGGGCAGGGGTGCGAGAGGGATGTGGGGCTCCTGCAGAGAGGAGAGGGGGGTGTTGAGGTGCCAGCAGCAGAAATGCAATGCTCCCCAGCTTAGGTAGCGATAAATTTTACTCTCAGAGAGAAACTGGCACTCAAATGTGAGATTAAAGGGAAAGCAAAATTTGGGAAGTATTTCTGAGATGTTGCAAAAAGTTGCCTTGTCTCCATTTTAAGAAAAGGAGCATTTTCTGGTGAATAGGGCTCCATCAGCTCTTGCTGTGATGACTGGCTGAATTAAAACACACATATTTTAGGAGACTGCCTTGGAAATCGTTGAGGAATGGTGAGAATATCTGGTGTGAACTAAGCCACTTCAGCCTCCCCAGCCAGCAACAACTATAACATAAAGGGAATTATATAAATACATACTTAATGTTATTTAAGAATCCCTGTGTAAATACAATTTTTGTCAACATTAAGACAAAATGTGACGTCCAAGATATGCGGGGAATGTTTGTTTTCCATAAACAAAACAATTTCCTTCCAACAAAAGCCACTTTGTAAAAACAGCGGTAAACCTGCACACCAGCCCCGGGCAAGAGGAGACCCAGTGCTTTGTAGCCTGATCTGCAGCTGCTTCAGTACCGGGGGGCGGAATAAAGCAAAGCCCCCGAAAGGAGCCAGGTGCTGGGTGGGTTTGCATAAGGATGCCTGGTGAGGAGGTGCAGAGTGAGGCCTCGTGCTGTGGCTGATCCTGCGGTGCATTGGGGTTGAGGCTGCTTGGCACCCCTATGCACCACGGCACGGTACTGGCATGGCAAATGGGAGGCAGAAGGGACAACAGCCCCCAAGAGGGGTTTTTGTTGGCTAAGCATCCGTCCTGGCAGTCACTGACCTGCGGGAGCCAGGGCCTCCTCGTGAGGTGCCAGGGAAATGTGAGCAAGGAGGGACAGTTTCAGCAGGCACTTCTAGGAATATCTGCCTGCAACCACCCTCTCTAACGGATGGGAACGGCAAATTTGGAAACACCCAGATTGCACAATGCCCTGGCTGGAGCTGCCACCCGCAGCCCTGGCAGCAATAAAAAGGCGAGAGAGGAGATGCATCGGCAGAGCCCTGCGAGAAGCACATCCCTGGGTACGCCAGCGGTCTGCCTGCTGCAGAGATGGTGCAAGTGACTCCCTTCCTCCTGATGCTCAGCCTGGCCCTGGTGGCTCCCAGTCTCTCTGCAGGAAAGGTAGGGGCAGGGCTGGGATGCATGGGGCAGGCTGGGCAGGGGGGCTGCGGGGGTGCCCGCTCCTGCCCCCCTGCCCGGACCCAGGCTGTGCTGCAGCACCAACGCTGAGTCCCCTCTGCTCCAGTGCGTGCTGACCGGGAGCTGGGTCAACGACCTGGGCTCTAACATGACCATCGGGGCTGTGAACGGAAAAGGCAACTTCGTCGGCACCTACCACACGGCTGTGACTGCCACCACGAATGACATCCAGGAGTCGCCGCTGCACGGGTCCCAGAACGTTACGAACCAGAAGAGCCAGCCCACCTTCGGCTTCACCGTCAACTGGAGCTTTTCAGGTGCTTCTCCTTTCTCAGCCTCCCTGTGGCGTCCCCAGCCCTCCCTTGCCCCCCCTGTGATGTCCTTGATGCTCTTCAGCCCTCCCCTGCAGTGTCCTTGATGATCCCATGCTTCCCCCTGTGGTGTCCCCAGTGCTCTCCCATGCTCTGTGGTGTCCCTGATGCTCCCCCATCCTCAACCCCAGAGCTCCTTGGCTGGTGTCACCTCCCAGTCCCAGGGCACAGAGGATGCGCTGGGGGCTGAAGCCCACTGCTGTCTGCATCTCCATGAGAGACCCCCAGCCCTCGGACCCCTCCTGCCTGCTTTCCCCATCACTGCTGTCCCCAGAGGGCAGGGACAGCACGGGTCTACCGTCCCCTGCGCTGGGGCAGGCTGCAGGGCCACGGCTCAGCACTGATGTGCCGCCCCGGCCATGCTCACCCCCACCTTCTGTCCCGTCCCCACAGACTCTATCACTGTCTTCACGGGACAGTGCTTCATGGACGAAAATGGAAAGGAGGTTTTGAAGACCATGTGGCTCCTGAGGTCATATGTAGACAACATCAAGAACGACTGGAAAGCCACCAGGTGAGCCTCCTGTCCCTGCCCCACTCGGGTCCCCTGCGCATCCCCGGGGGGTCGGGGCTCTCCCACCCCGCAGTGCT
>NW_009232812.1:0-292 GCF_000690835.1 Fulmarus glacialis
GAGAAACGCGGGCACGTAGCAGGGATGGCTTATCTCCATCCTGCTTTCACAGCTGCGACGGTTGACAAAACCCTTGTGCAACAACAGGCGGCTTCGGTGGGGTTAAACTTTTCCGCTGGGGGAGGGAGCGGGGGGAAAGGAAAAATAAAGTGAATTTTTGAACCGAAGCGTTTAGGAATCAAAGGCGAAAAGCTTCCAGCATTGATCTGAAAAGGGCTTTTCCACTCCCAGGCGATGCTCTGGGGTTTTGCCGGCGTGATTTTGAAACTTTCTGGAATTTGTCGGGTTTTGT
>NW_009232812.1:305-1772 GCF_000690835.1 Fulmarus glacialis
GGCTTCCCGGGCAGGGAGGGAGAGCTCTGCTTTCCGACACAGCCCTTCGCTCCCAGCCTGCCCTGTCATTTGGGAGCCTGGCTGCCCGAGCTCGCCCGCAGCCCGCTGCGGAGGCGTGGGGCAGAGGGAACCCGAGAAGACGAGACGGAGGCATTAATAGATCGCCCCACCGACAAAATCCGTACGCAAAGGCCAAAAATAGTGGGATAAAAGAAATCCGAGGTGGTCCTTCCAGAACCGCCTGGCTAAGTGAGTTCCCGGTCCTGACTCCGGCGTTTCCCCCCGCTCCGTGCACAACAGGCCTTTTGTTAAATTTCACATCCTGAAAGAATTTAATAGCATTTTTATTTTTAATCCATCACATGTGTTTTGTTTGGACTAATCCGACGGGGCTCCGCTCACAAGCAGCTCTTTTCCAACATCACTAAATTTCTCATGGCTTGACCTGTTGACAGGGACGGGACGTGTTCGGCCCTCGTTATACAAGCATCATTAGGCGCACAAGGACCCCGCAGCCCGCTGAGCAGATGGGGTGGTCAGGGTGTTTTGCCGAGGATGGGAGGAGAAGCGGAGCCCTGCTTTGGAGGTGAAGCTGTCCCCCCCTTTCTTCTGGAGGGGACTCCAGGGCTTCTGCAAACCAGACCGCCTTGCCCATAAAATGGGTTTTTGCTGGGGAGGAACCGGCGTTCCCATCGCCTGGCCGAGGGACTGAGCTTGGGATTACTGGGAGCGGCAGCACTAATGTCCCTTAATTGCCATAATTCAATTAAGCCCTGCGGCAGGGTGCGACCGGGCAATGAACCACCAAAAACCAGCAAAGGGCCGGTGCGTTGCCCCAACACATTCAAGCACGGGCTTAACTTTAAGCCTGGGCTGAAGACTGTCTCTGCTCAAAAAAGCGTTTGCTCCTGAGGTGACTGCTGCTTTTCCCCGGGTGCAGGCAGGAGGAAGGCTCGGGCGCCGGGCTGCGCAGCAGGCGTGAATTGCATCAGTGGGGTTATAAAAGGGACCGGGAGCCTCTGCGGGCGCCCAGCCTGCCTTCAGGCTTACGCGCGCTGCGGATGCGCCTTTGAGCACATCTGGATCCTCTAATAATTTGGGCCGTGAAGAAAACGCGCCGACGCGAGCTAACACCCCCGTGAAGCGCCTTTGTGTGATCCCTCAGAAGTGCCCGATTCCCAATCTGCGGATTGCTGCTCTAATGAACTCCAGACTTTGTTTTGAACATCAGATACATTGCAGTTTGCTGCTCCAGAAGACATCCCTCTCCCCTCGCTCGTCCCCACGCGGGAAGCGGGGGGCACGTAAGCAGGCGGGGCTGGTCTGGCGGGGCTTGGAGATCCCTGCCAGCCCCGGACTGAGGCAGGATGGCGGCTTTCAAGGGACAATAGCACAGCGAGAAATCCCGCTTCAGACACTCCTTGCTCAAGAGAAGCCCGGCCAAGAAACCGCCAGCGTGTTTTGTAG
>NW_009232812.1:2052-2416 GCF_000690835.1 Fulmarus glacialis
TTTTTTTTTGAGCTACTCAGTGGCAAACAACGGGATTTTCCTCCCCCCATCGCTGACGGCAGCCCGGGGTGCTGGGCGCGGGGGTGCCCCGGCCGCGGGAGGACACGGCTCTGCCGGAGCTCGCTGGGACGGGTGGCCGCTTGGGTTTTGGGGCGTTGCAGTGAGCTGCCATCTCCAGCTAGCAGGAGGTCTCTGAAGCTTTGGTTTGGTCAAAATACGCCACCAAAGGCAGAATAAGCTCCCACGGGCTGTAACCCCAGGCAGGCTCTGGGAGACCTTCTGTGTCAAAGACATCAGACCCGTTGAGGGCAAACCGAGGCCAGCGGCGCTCCTGGGAACGTGCCTGCCGAAAGGGGCGGCAGGA
>NW_009232812.1:2470-5002 GCF_000690835.1 Fulmarus glacialis
CAAGGGACAGGGGCTTTTCCCGTTAAACAGAGCGGCTCTGCGAGCCTTTCGGGAGGTCTGGAAGGATGCCTTGGCCCGGAGGTCCTGCAGCAGTCACCTGGGGACAGCCGGCGGGTGCCCTGCATTGATTTATCCCCCTCCACAAAACGCCCAAGCAACTGGTGCCAAACCACCGCGGCCCCCTCATTAAATTAACATCTGCCCCGGCGTGGCAGGGCTTGGAGACCGCCCGGTAGATCAGCTCAGGGGTGGGTTCTGTGTTTGGTAATTTTTGATACCGGAGTCAAAATTAATCATCTGACAAATCCAGGCTTTGTCGCAGATTTGCAATAAAGCCCCAAACCGGAGGAAAATTCTGTGCTGGGTGGAGTCCAACGGTGCCGCGTTGCGCACAGATCATGTTCAAGTCATGGATTTATTTTGTCCCCGGGAACTGGATCCCTTCGAGCTGGCTGCCGGGCTGGGGCAGCACAAACCCCGGCCACTCCCTGAGAATAAACCTGGCTGGAGAAACTGTGAAGAACCAGGAGACAAACATCCCATTCACCAGCTCTCCTGGAAAAGCCATCGGGATAAAAGCCGTTGCCAAAGCCACTGCAACAAGGGCATCTCTCTCCGGCACACCGGAGCGGGCAAGGATGAGCCCGGGGCTCGGGTCTGAGCCGGGGAGGAGCCGGGAGCGGTACGGCTCAGCGGGGCTGTCGGTTTGCTGCGTGGCCGAGGGAAAGCTCTTAGCGTGGTGCTAATCTCAACGGGGGAAATCTCTCAGTGTGGTGCTTTGGCCCCTCGCCTGCAGGAAAGGACAGCAGCGCTTCTGCACCGGGGAGTTTCGAGGACAGACTGAGGCTTTGTGTGTAAAAGTGGACTTCAGTATGGGGAGGAAAGGGACTGAAGAATTGCTGGTAGGAAGCAGAAAGGAACCGAGGTCACTTTGTGCCCGGGCAGGCCTGCCCAGATCGCACTGGGGACGTAACGCTGGGGACATATTGCGAGCGCGTTGGAGAGAGAGGAGTTGTGCTGGCTGGCTTGTTGTGGGATAAAAACCTGCTCAGACCTTTTCCTGCTTTGCAAAGGAGAGCTCCCATCCACGCATGCACCCCTGCACCCATGTGCAACCTTGTTCCTACGTTCACCCCCGTGCCCATGCACACCCCTGCACCCCTGCTCCTACGTGCACCCCTGTGCCCATGCAGCCCCCCACGCCCAGCCCGGCACGCCGGGACCCACCTCTCACCAACGCAGTGACCCCGTGCCTGCTTTTTGTGGGGTGATTTTCCACTTAAACCACTTATTCAGCCCAGATCCCAAACTACTGCAGATCCAGGCCTGGCCTAACCTGGTTCAGCTAACCCGGCTCAGCCAGCCTAATTTAACAGCACCCATTTTTAGCAGGAAAGAGTCACTTCCACACGAGTCCGGAGCTGCCCCGGTCCGTCCACCCGGGGCAGGAAGGTCCACGCGCGGCAAGGAGGGATGCGGTCCGGGGCAGGATGCTGCCAGGGATGCTGCGCTCCATCGCTCGCCGGCTCTGCCCTCCCTTGTATCTGAAATAATAACTTCCTCACCCGGGGAGAAGCATCCCTAAAGGCATCCGACCCACCGCTGCCTTTCCTACCGGAAAATCCCCGTCCCGCGAGCGGAGCCCGCTCAGGTGCGGCCTCGGCGGCGGAGCATCCCGTGGAGGAAGTATGGGATCCAGATGCCAGGAGTAGGGTTTGGTTTGCTTTAAATATAAGGCATACGAAAAAGTCCAGGCCGAGACTATTTATTGATTTTAATGAAAATAATATGTTGCCTTGAATGAGGATGTTAATTAAAAGGCACCCGCTGCTGTTTATCGCTGGCTCAGTCTCTGGCAGCAGTAAAGAGAGAAACGAGTCGGGTAGCTCATGCCAAAACCTCCCTGCGGGGAAGGTGGGTGGTGAAGGGGAGCGGGATGCGGGGCCGGAGCGTTCCCGCTCCTCTCTGCTCGGAGGGAGCAGCTCTGAAAATAAACTCCCCTGAAAGCCGGGCCTGGCAAGCGATGTGGCTGGAAACGAGGGACCCGAGCTCACGGCGCAGCCCAGCCCAGCTCCGCGCCGGCCGGCGCAGTCACTGGCAGGAAAGCACGCCCCAGATCCCCCGTTTAACTATTTCTCTACCCCCGCCCCGCCGGGCCCAGTCACTGGCAGCAAAGCCCGCCCCAGCTCCCCTGTTTACTTAATAATTTCACACAATAGCATCCTTTATATAGATAGATTTTTTTGTTTTTCTTCTCCTTGTTATGCATGAGACCACTACACAGACAAAGAGGCACCATGCACATAAAAACTTGCTACATCTTGCCTAGAGGCAGCAAATTTAAAAGCAAAATTGAATTCTTAAGGCCCCGTGGAAAGTCACTGACCCTGCCGTGCAAGGTCTGCTGGCACAGAGGCAGGGACGCTAAATAAAAACCCCTGGGTGAATGCTATATTTTTCTGATAGAGATCCAGCACACAAAGGCACCGGGCTCAGAAGCGGGGTAGAGCTTCTGAGGTGGTTTTTTTTTTG
>NW_009232812.1:5019-5448 GCF_000690835.1 Fulmarus glacialis
TCTCGCTTGCTGGTAGTTCCCCCGCCATGCTGGCTCGCTGGGGTCCCTGCTCATCCCCCATTCCTGGCCCTGCACGGCACCTCCTCCCTCCACAAAACCCCCTCGGGGCTTTGGAGGGTTTGTAAGGTGATTTTTCCCCCCCAGCCCTCAGCAACCCTTCAGCATCGCCCTTGCCTTTCTCCTCCAAAGTCGCTTTCCAATGAACGGTGGCGGGGCCAACACCGCTCCCGGCGCGAGACGCGGAGTCCGCTCCCATCCCTCCAAGAGCTTTGATTTCCTTTCACCCCTCTTTTCCCCCCACCTTGTACAACCCGCCTATGCACCCAAAAAAACCCCAACCTCCACTGCGGGCGGGGGGTGTCCGAGCGCAGAACTGGGCTCCTCGGCCGCCCGCAGAAGGGCTCCCAGACCCAGCTCCCTCCCGGAATG
>NW_009232812.1:5481-6108 GCF_000690835.1 Fulmarus glacialis
ATCTATAGAGAAAATACATCGGGTTGTTTTATTAAGCAATAATCTATTAAGAGCGCTTCTGTGGGCTTGGGCCTACTTAATACGGAGCTTGGGGCTAAAAGCAATGTCAAAGCCAAGATCAACCCATTACTGGAGGTAATTCCTATAATTTTCTATTAGATTACTGGTATGAGATGCTCAGAAGCCTTCCAGAGGCTTTTGAAGTATCTGAGCTTTTTTCTGCTCTCCCTTTCGGCGTTAACTCTCGCACAGCCCATCCGCGGCTGCTCTTTTCGGGGGGTCCCCCATGTCCGCCCCGTGCACGGGGGAGACGGAGCGGGCAAGGACGTGCCCAACGTGCCCGGGGTCCGTGCCGTCTAAGCGTAACCGGTGCTCTGGGGGACTTTGCAACCAACAGTTAGACATGTTTACTCATGTATTCGCCAAAGGTGCCTCCTCGAGCTCCCAGTAAACAACACCAAGATCCACCTCTCCTCTACAGAGACCTCCCGGGGCAGATCCTGACCTCCCCGAGGCTCGTGGCGGGGATGGCGACATTATCCCGGTCCGTGGCAGCGGGATGCCCGGGTCTTGCCCATCAGATGGTGGCAAGTTTGTGTAGATGGGGAAGAAAGAGAGAGCGCAGCC
>NW_009232812.1:6416-10319 GCF_000690835.1 Fulmarus glacialis
AAATAAAAAAGGCTTAAAAAAAAAAAAAAAAAAAAAGACAAACCAAAACACGTCTGTTGTTTTAATCACGGCTCGGTTTCACAAGACATAGCTGGTCTGGGCTGTGATGCAACCGGCTCGCTTTTTCCAAGTCACACACGCGGACTTTTATGTTTCTTCTGAGATCCTCTACCAGGCTGGCAATGCACCCCCAGACCCCCGGGGACCTCCCGTCCCGTTCCTCTGGGAGCACATAACGTCTCGGCGGGGTAAGCAGGACTTCTTGGCTTATTTTGTTCCTCTCCAGCCAGGAAAAAAGCGGTTGCTACTATTTTTTAAAAAAGTTGCCATCAGCTGCCCGGCAAGGTAATGGTGCGGCTGTGCGTTAGCACCCGAAGTGCCAAACGGTTTAGGAGCCGGCACACCGTGTCGGTGGCCAAACGCAGCTCGCCTGCTCCTCTGCCTTCGTCCCTGCTGGGCAAATGCATCCGTACGCCTGCGAGGAAGGTTAAGGCGTGATTTGTTTCGCTCATGGGAAGGAGCTGCAGCCCAGGGGATTTCTGATATAAAATAGCAATCAATCTTTACCCAGGGCTAAAACCCAGGCAGAGAGCAGGGCACAGCATGGAGTGCGGGCAGAGCCAGCACGCTTTGCCTGCTCTGGGAGTGCTCCGGTGAAAAATGCAGCGGCGATGGGCTCCGGGGCTTGCTGCCGAGCCTGCAAAGGCAGGCAGCCGCGAGGAGCCTGGCATGAGGACACTGGAGCAAAGGGCAGAGCTGTTTTCTCCTGCACCAGCTAAGCCCGGGCAGCTCCGTATGCGGAGTTGTGTTTTCTTTTCCCTCCGCATTCAACGCAAAAAGAGCTCACAATCCTACTCTCTCTGCGTTTTTCTGCTGCGTTTTTCCCCCTCCCCTCCAAAAAAAAAAAAGTTCCCCCCCCAATTGTGGAGTGAGTGGGCGTATTTATGAACTGAGAGAACATCAACCACAATGTTATTTATAAGTTTGTTTTTTGACAAGCACCTCTGGCTTTTCCACGGTATAAATCAGCCATTGGGTTGCATTGCTGCGAGTTTGGGTTTTTGATCTGAAGGTGATATTTCCATTGCTGGGAAACACCCGGAGAAGTCCTGCGGAAAACCGTGCTGGGCTCTTCCCATCTGTTGTCGGGATCGTTTGCCACGTGTTATCATTTAGAAACGAGCTCTTTTCATTTGGCCAGGCAGGAAAAGCGGTTGGAAAACATCGCAGGCAGGAGTGACCCGCGGAGCCTTTTCCCTCCTCCCTTGCATCCCGTGTCTCCTGGGGGAAACAGGGCGCCCAGCTAACGTAGGCTCCTCCGTCACGTGCTTAATGTTAGACAGCTCGGATCTTGCCTGTGAGCCTTCGGAGAGCCGACGCTGATCGTCCAAAAGGAGCGCGAGCTGCCCAGTTAGCTCCAGCGGGCACCAGCTCCAAAAGCTGCTGGGAGGTGTGGGGAGGACCCTGCCAGCCCCCTCCCTCGCCTTGCAGTGGGCTCGAGCTCTCACACCACAGCAATTCCCACCTTCTCTTGAGAAGCGTTAAGTTTGCATGGCTCCAAACATCAACTCTCAAAATCTGCCTCTCTACAACGCATGGAAAACATAGCCCTTGATTTATTAGGAAAAATGTACCTTATAAAAATATTAAACCTGCTTGTTGTATTGTATGTATTTTCCAGACAATGGCTTTCCTTCAAGCACAAGGCTAACCCTGCTCGCATGGCCACCCGTCTCCCTCGTACCAAACCTGGAGCTTCCCATACTCCAGGGCAAAATCAACCCTTGAATCCTCCCCGGGGGATGTGCAGCCCTCAGGGCCATCCCCTCGGGGGTCCTGCCCTCCCGACCAGCAGGGCGGTGGGTCCGGGGGCAGGCAGGCTGGCGGTAAGCCTCTCAGCATGCCCCGGGGCGCCAGCCAGCTCCGCAAGGGAGCTACGATAGCCCCATTTTACAGATGGGGCCACTGAGGCTAAAGTGAACGAGGTGGGAAGGGACGGCGGGACGCGGCGGGGGGCTGGGGTCCCTTGGGGAACGGGGAGGTGGGCAGCAGGAGGGTGGCCCATGGGTTTAGTTTCCGAGGGGCAAGCGGGACCCCCTCCTGGCCCCGGGAAACAGCATGGGGAAGGGCTCGTCCCAGCCACCTGTGGAGCCCCACACCTGAGCAGCATCAGGCAGCTGCCCACAGGACTATAAAAGGCTGCAGCCAAGCTCAGTATGTGCTTATAGGGGGGTTTATGATGTTGCCGTGAAGGGAAGGGGCTTGTGAATCTGATTTCAGGCTCAGGAGCTGCTTGAGCCTCTGCTCCCCGCAGAAAGGGAAGAAATGCTGCAAAACAGGTAAATATGAAGCAGCAGGGCAGTGCTGCTTCTTGTGGGGTGTTCTGCTCCGTGGGGCTGGGTGTTGAAGCAGGGAGATGTTAAAACAGGAGCATATCCTGGAAAAAAAGAAGTTGGGGCTCTCAGCAAATGCAGGAGTCATTTATGGATCTTAGAGGGAGGATTTTCCTTCTGGTCCAGAAGCCTGGAGGTAGTGACAGAGGGGTCTGAGGAGCCCCTGGGGTCTGTGCGTGGAGACTCTGCTAGGAGTTAAATGTACCTCTGCCCTGTGGTATTTTAGAAATGTGCTGTTTGATTGCAGGGGTGAGCAGGGCCTGGAAGCGTGAATGCAAGAGTGTGTGTGTACAGAAAGGTTTTGAAACCAGAGGGCAGCTCTTGCCTGGCTGGTGTCACCTGGTGCTGAAGCAGGGGCTCTCAGAGAGAAGCTTTGGTGGAAAGAGTACAAGATGCTGTATGAAAGGGATGGGATAAAAGCTTTTGTCCTGAACCCAACACTGGAGCAAATGCACTGGCAGACTCTCCGCTGAGATTTGTGGGGGTTTTGAGAGCCACAAACCCTGTGGGTTATCAAACACCTCTTCAAACTCCCCTCCTGCCATGGAGAAGGACCAGGCGTGCATCTTCCTCTTCATGTGGCGAGCCACGTGTGCCACCACACCACAAGCTCACCAGCAGCACCGAGTCGAGTGAACGTCGCCTTGCAGGAAGGCTGTGCGTTCTGCAGCAAGGTAGGAGAGTAAAGAGCATATACACCTATCTGCTTTCTCTCCTAAACATCAAAGATGTTGCAGATGGTCTCCCCGAGCGTGCTGCTGGATGCTTTGGGACAGGGGGACTGAGCAGCCACTGCTACAGGAGGGTTTGTTTGCGGGGGGGGGGGTTTGAGGGCAAACGAATTGAATATTCCCCTGCCAGGCTGTTTGGGAGTTAGTCCAACTCGCCCCTCACGTTCTGGAAAGGGAAGAGAAAAGGCTGAGGCTCTGCTTGACCCCAGCACCGGCTGCACGTGGTGGTGCACCCGGGAGAGGGTCCTTGCTTAGACCATAGCCCGCAGGGTGCCCGGGAGGGACGTGGTTGCTGCTGGCTGAAACAAATCCGCCAAAAGGGCTGAGGAGGACAAAGCGGCATTAGCCGTGGTTATTTTTGATGTCAGGCCTTGATTTGAATACAACAGCAACCACAGCAGCAGGAAGGCGAGGAGCTGTGGTAGTAGATCTAGAAAGCGATTACCGCTCCCCGCATCGCTGCTTGTGCCTGCTGCCCGCTGGGAGCTCGGGTCTCCTCTGCCTGGTCCTTGCAGCCTGCTGCACCCCCAAAAGGGGTCCCGGTCCCATCCGGGCACAGCCAGTGCAACGAGATCTGCAGGGCTAGGTGCTGATGCCCGGGCTTGGTTAGTCCTCCCCCTGCTGAGAGCCATGCTGGCGCCCTCCTAGAAAGCACAAGGTTTTCTAACTCAGAATAAGCTGTTTCTAGTGTAAATCCTGCACAGAGCTGGCACGGGAACCAAGCATGCACAGAGGGAGCGCAGTGGCCCTGACAGCCTAAGGGAAAGGGGCTGAGAGCT
>NW_009232812.1:10736-11051 GCF_000690835.1 Fulmarus glacialis
GCAGCTACGCCTCAACCAAATTACCAGCAGATGAGCATAGGCGCACCTCCTGCCTCTTCCCTAATTTATGGCAGCAGAAGCAGGGAGGGGAAGGTGAGGAGGAGTAGGGGAGGGAGCAGCAAACGCGGCCATTATACATGCAAATGTGGTACTTTCTGGTTCTCCAGTGCTTTCCCTCTGAGCGCCCCCGTGTATTTTCCCACCGCTAACGAACCGGTTGTTATTCTGCACATTTTGGGGTGCAGAAGGCTTGGTGGGGAGAAGGGCAGCTCGTGCCATCCCGTCCCCGCTGTGGGTGCCAGCAGTGCGTCTCCA